>NC_063452.1:34130098-34288918 GCF_020379485.1 Brassica napus | reverse complement strand
GGAAGAATCGCGATGTAAGAAAGCTTGATTTGATACATAAAGTAGTGGAAATCATTAGGAAGTGGAATAAATCTCATAGGAATTAGATGAAGAAGCTATCACACTTTCAAATCAGGTGATAACAGTTTTCCTGGTTGGGGATATGCAACTTTCTTTGTCATTCTAATCAAACAGGAAGAATCGCCATGTAAAAAGCTTGATTTTGTACATAAAAAGTAGTGGAGAGGAGAATCATTAGGAATGGAATAAATCTCATAGGAATTAGGATGAAGAAGCTATCCACACTTTCAAATCAGGTGATCCAGTTTTCCTGTTGGGAAATATGACAACTCTTTGTCATTCTAATCAAAACAGGAAGAATCGCGATGTAAAAAGCTTGATTTTGATACATAAAGTAGTGGAGAATCATTAAGAGGAAAAGGAAAAAATCTCATAGGAGTTAGGATGAAGAAGCTATCCCACTTTCAAATCAGGTGATCCCAGTTTTCCTGTTTGGGAATATGACAACTTCTTTGTTATTCTAATCAAACCAGGAAGAATCGCGATGTAAAAAGCTTGATTTTGATACATAAAGTAGTGGAGAATCATTAGGAAGTGGAATAAATCTCATAGGAGTTAGGATGAAGAAGCTATCCCACTTTCAAATCAGGTGATCCCAGTTTTCCTGTTTGAGAATATGACAACCTCTTTGTCATTCTAATCAAACCAGGAAGAATCGCGATGTAAGCTTGATTTTGATACATAAAGTAGTGGAGAATCATTAGGAAGTGGAATAAATCTCATAGGAATTAGGATGAAGAAGCTATCACACTTTCAAATCAGGTGATCCCAGTTTTCCTGTTTGGGAATATGACAAACTTCTTTGTCATTCTAATCAAAACAGGAAGAATCGCCATGTAAAAGCTTGATTTTGATACATAAAGTAGTGGAGAATCATTAGGAAGTGGAATAAATCTCATAGGAGTTAGGATGAAGAAGCTATCCCACTTTCAAATCAGGTGATCCCAGTTTTCCTGTTTGGGAATATGACAACTTCTTTGTCATTCTAATCAAAACAGGAAGAATCGCCATGTAAAAAGCTTGATTTTGATACATAAAGTAGTGGAGAATCATTAGGAAGTGGAAAATCTCATAGGAGTTAGGATGAAGAAGCTATCCCACTTTCAAATCAGGTGATCCCAGTTTTCCTGTTTGGGAATATGACAACTTCTTTGTCATTCTAATCAAACCAGGAAGAATCGCGATGTAAGAAGCTTGATTTTGATACATAAAGTAGTGGAGAATCATTAGGAAGTGGAATAAATCTCATAGGAGTTAGGATGAAGAAGCTATCCCACTTTCAAATCAGGTGATCCCAGTTTTCCTGTTTGGGAATATGACAACTTCTTTGTCATTCTAATCAACCAGGAAGAATCGCGATGTAAGAAGCTTGATTTTGATACATAAAGTAGTGGAGAATCATTAGGAAATGGAATAAATCTCATAGGAGTAGGATGAAGAAGCTATCCACTTTCAAATCAGGTGATCCCAGTTTTCCTGTTTGGGAATATGACAACTTCTTTGTCATTCTAATCAAAACAGGAAGAATCGCCATGTAAAAAGCTTGATTTGATACATAAAGTAGTGGAGAATCATTAGGAAGTGGAATAAATCTCATAGGAGTTAGGATGAAGAAGCTATCCCACTTCAAATCAGGTGATCCCAGTTTTCCTGTTTGGGAATATGACAACTTCTTTGTCATTCTAATCAAACCAGGAAGAATCGCAATGTAAGAAGCTTGATTTTGATACATAAAGTAGTGGAGAATCATTAGGAAGTGGAATAAATCTCATAGGAATTAGGATGAAGAAGCTATCACACTTTCAAATCAGGTGATCCTAGTTTTCCTGTTTGAGAATATGACAACTTCTTTGTCATTCTAATCAAAACAGGAAGAATCGCCATGTAAAAAGCTTGATTTTGATACATAAAGTAGTGGAGAATCATTAGGAAGTGGAATAAATCTCATAGGAGTTAGGATGAGGAAGCTATCCCACTTTCAAATCAGGTGATCCCAGTTTTCCTGTTTGGGAATATGACAACTTCTTTGTCATTCTAATCAAACCAGGAAGAATCGCGATGTAAGAAGCTTGATTTTGATACATAAAGTAGTGGAGAATCATTAGGAAGTGGAATAAATCTCATAGGAATTAGGATGAAGAAGCTATCACACTTTCAAATCAGGTGATCCCAGTTTTCCTGTTTGGGAATATGACAACTTCTTTGTCATTCTAATCAAACCAGGAAGAATCGCCATGTAAAAAGCTTGATTTTGATACATAAAGTAGTGGAGAATCACTATTAAGTGGAAAAAATCTCATAGGAGTTAGGATGAAGAAGCTATCCCACTTTCAAATCAGGTGATCCCAGTTTTCCTGTTTGGTAATATGACAACTTCTTTGTCATTCTAATCAAACCAGGAAGAATCGCCATGTAAAAAGGTTGATTTTGATACATAAAGTATTGATTGAAAAACCTGAGGATAATGTGTGATTGCTAAATATAATTAGTTGAATCTGTCCCAGGATGCTTTAAAGGCTTGTTTAGTGTTTAAAGAGTAAAATGCTTGCTCCTGTTAAGTAATGAGTTTGCTAAAGGTGAAATGATATTGTTTGAAGCTCATGAACTGAAAACAGATTGAAAGTAATGCATTGTCTGATGTTAAGTGATGATAGTAATGCGTAGCCTAAGTTATAAATGAATGTGTGATGGATTGTATTGTTGCATTCATGAATTAAAACTGATTAAGGTTAGTGCATACTGTCAAATGGCTGTCTACATTGAAGCATTAGATTCATGTCTAAATGCTGAGTAAAGAAGCTTTAAAAATGCCTAAGTAGCTTGTATTGAATCTGTTAGGATCATGCTAGTGCTTAGAGAGTTTGCTTGCAAAGATTAGAACTTGAAAATGTCTAGTTTAATCTGTTGCATTGCTTAAAGACATTGGTGTTCAAACTTGATGATGCATCAAGGGTTGACCCAATGCACTTGTGTCTTATCTTTGCTGGAGTTTGAGTGATGTTTCAGGTTCACAAGAGGTGTTTCTTGGTTCACCATCCATCCGAGTTGAAAGAGGAAGACTTTGCCCATTGTGTGGAGCAATGGAGAGTTGAGAAAGAAGTGGTGATGCGCCACTGATGTGTAGTCTCACTGAAGCTCACTTGCAAGCTTGGACCTATACTCAATCCAAGCTTGAGGAGGGAGTTTAGTGAGCTATCAGTCGGACCAAGAAGGTTCAGAGGTCCATTGCAAGCAACTGAAGAGAAGGAGCCATCCGGGTCTAGGCAGTGGCGTGTCTAGGCAAGAGAGTGTTCAGAGCACTCTGGCTGTGAGAAGATGAAGACTCTATCAGTGCGGCTTCTAGTGAGAGGTGGCTGAAGAGGTAGCTGAAGCTTCCACAAGCACTCCATGAAGATGGTGAGGTCAGAAGGTGTTGCAATGGAGTAATGGTGCAGATCATGAAGCTATCCATCCAAGCTTGTTCCTGTGAGAGTCTCAAGCTTGAGGGGGAGTGTTTGAAGCTTACATGATCTGAGAGTACTTGGTGGTTATTCAAGAAGAGGAGCAGATCAGTTATGAAGCATAATGAAGGATGAAGAAGCAATCACCAATGCGGCCTCTAGAGTGAGGTGATTGGTACTACAGTCTGAAGCATCATGTCATGAAGGTTTCAGTAACATGGTGGTGACTCATGAAGAAGAAGCAGCCAAGACTCAGCTTGTATCTATCAAGGAAGATCTGGTAGTCCGAGCACTTGATCACAACAAGAAGGTTGTGAGAAAGGGGGAGAGACCAAGATCTGTCTAAAGAAGAGTACAAGAAGTGTTGATGGTGAGCAAGAGGAGTGGGTTCTATCTTGCATCACATGAGGGCCATGATCCAGAGTCTTTGTGTCCCTTACATTGTTGGTAAGGCACAAAGACTCACTGGCCAATCCCTAGGCCTTGGAGACTTTACTCTTTTTCCCTCATCAAGGTTTTGTCCCAAAGGGTTTTCCTTGGTGAGGTTTTTAATGAGGAAGCTCTTCAGGGTTCCAAGCTTGACTTAGGATCAACTAAAGTCAAGCTTGAGGGGGAGTGTTGAACTGAAGAGAAGATTGGAGCTTGTGCATAAATAGGGCAAGCTCTTGAAGATCTTAAGAAGAGTTCTATGAAGCTTCAGAAGTGATGAGAAGCTGATATAAGGTTGGGACAATGGCTAAGAAGAGTTCAGATAGAAGTGGAGTAGTCTTTGGATGAGTTAAGGAGAGAAAGGTAGATGGTGCAAAGATAGGGACAGCCATGTACGGCCATGTACGGATGGTACGGCCCGGGAAGGACATGGCTGATCCAAAAGAGTTTCTATCAAGTCTTGGGAGGTTTTGGAGTTGTGCAAAGATAGGGCGCAATGTGAGAGAAGCAACCCTAATCCGTACACTCAGCTGATGAAGACTTGTGATACAAGGCATGAAGAAGGTTTGGGGAACAAGTGGGCAAGAGAGCAAAGATCCTAAAGGCATATGCTGTCCGAGATGCTTTAGGAAGTAACCAGGAAGGTGCTGAGCTCTCTTGACCGTTTATGGATAAGAAACCTTATCCATACAGCTTGTTCAAATTCAAATGTGCAAGCTGGCGTGAGCTGTAAAGTAAATATGAGATTTAAGGATGTAAATGATTATCTGAGTTTAGAAAGGATTATAGAAGAGAATAAGAGATTAAGAGACAGATTAGAGACTAATGGAGAATCATAATGAAATGAGTATAGAGAGAGATTGTTTAGAACTGTCTAATCTTTATTAATGGTCTTGAGTTACAATATATAATAAGGTGAGCTTAGGGTTTCGATCATAAAGGATAAGGAAAGCATGTGAAGTCAAAAGGAGGAGGAGCCTATATTTCAATCCGGCCAATGAGCTTCTCCAAGTGTGTGAGGCATCTAGCATCTTCCCATAGATGCTGTTTACTTTCCAGTCCATGCCAGACTGTCAGTCCGCGCCTCATCCCTTCTCCCTCCGCGGTCTTATCCACTCCAAAGCTTATCCTCCTCTCCACTAAGTTACCTTGGTAACTTATCTTTACCTTGGTGAGTTTGGTTGATGTCCTATGTACGGATGGTACGGCTTGTACGGCCTTGTACGGATCACTCAACCCAAACTCATCTCTTCTTCCATACTTCATCTCTTCCTCTAATGCCTTAACTCCCTTAGCTCCTCTTCTCATATACTTAACTCTGATCAACACTCCCCCTCAAGCTTAGCTTTGTGAAAGCCTAAGCTTGGATGGCTATGAGATCCTCCTCATTAAAAACCTCACCAAGGAAAACCCATTGGGACAAAACCTTGATGAGGGAAAAAGAGTAAAGACCTCACAGCCAAGAGGATCAGCTCCTTCTCTTCCCAAGATCAATGAGGCCCAACCTGATGTGAATGGACTCCATTGTCTTCTGTCTTGCAGCCTTGGTGAACACATCAGCCAACTGATCTTCACTCCTCGTGTAACATGGCAAGATGACTCCTAGAATGATCATTTGCCTCACCTTGTGGCAATCAACTTCAATGTGCTTGGTTCTCTCATGAAACACCGAGTTGGATGCAATGTGAATGGCTGCTTGGTTATCACAATGCATTGTCATTGGCGTGGCTTGATCAATCTCCAAATGCTTCAAGATGCCTTTGATCCATACCAACTCGTTGGTAAGCTTCAGCATAGCTCTATACTCAGCTTCTGCGCTTGAGCAAGAGACCACCTTCTGCTTCTTACTCTTCCATGTCACCAAGTTGCCTCCAATGAATGTGCAATAGCCTGTGGTTGATCTCCTGTCTGTTCTATCACCAGCCCAATCTGCATCACAGTATCCCACCACTTCAGTGCTTCCATTGCAACCCATCCATACTCCTTGATCAGGTGAGCCATTGAGATACATCAAGATCCTCTCCACCATGCGCCAATGATGCTCCTTAGGAACTTGCATGTGTTGACTCACCTGATTCACAGCAAAACAAATGTCAGGTCTAGTTATGGTAAGATAAATCAATTTGCCAACTAGTTTTCTATAGAGTTTAGGATCCTGATAAGGTTTGCTGTCTTCAATCTCCCCCTCTCGTGGGACTTTGTAGCCATCCTCCATAGGCATCCTTGCAGTCTTGCCTCCATAAGCACCTGCACCTTTCAAAAGATCAAGTGTATACTTCCTTTGGGACATGAATAAACCTTCCTTGGATCTACATATCTCAATTCCAAGAAAGTATTTCATTTCACCCAAATCTTTAATCTCAAACATGGATTTAATGAACTCCTTGGTTGCTATGATACCTTCCTTATCACTTCCTGTGATAATGATATCATCAACATACACAAGAAGTGCAATCATACCTGAGGGAGTTGTGAGTGTGAAGAGAGTGTGGTCTAGTTCAGACTTCTTGAAGCCACGGCCATTCAGAGTAGTGCTCAGCTTGTTGTACCAAGCCCTTGGTGATTGCTTCAGCCCATAGATAGCTTTCTTCAATCTTAACACATTCCCTTTCTTCACTAAGTGTTCCAGGCCTGGAGGTGGATGCATATATACTTCATCCTCAAGTTCACCTTGTAAGAATGCATTCTTCACATCCATTTGCCATAACCCCCATCCAAGATTCACAGCCAAGCTTAATACAATCCTTATTGTATGTAGTTTAGCTACTGGTGCAAAGGTTTCTATGTAATCTTCTCCATAAGTTTGAGTGAAACCTCTTGCTACTAGCCTTGACTTCTTCCTCTCAACCTTTCCATCAGCCTTATACTTGATTGTGAATATCCATTTACTACTCACAGCCTTCTTCCCTTTTGGTAACTCACTCTCATACCATGTATCATTCTTGATCATGGCTCCTGCCTCAGCTCCAACTGATTCCTTCCATTCTTTATCCATGATTGCTTCTTCATAGCTTCTTGGAATATAGTTCTCATCCAAGTTAACCATGAACGCACAATGTTCTTCAGGGTATTGAGCAAAGGAACACACAACTCGAGAAGGATCCTCCACAGCTTGGGCATTGTAGTACACTCGCGTGTTTACCCAAGAGGAAGGATCCTTTCTAATCCTTGTGCTTCTCCTCAATACAGGTTGTTCTTGCACTTGAACCTGCTCATCTTGTATATGCGGTTCTTGTGCTTCACTGTGATGTTCTTCATCTCCTTGGTCTTGCTCACCTTGATGATGAGAACCTGAGTTGAACTCTTCTCCTTCTTCACTCAAGCCGACTCCTTCTTGGCCATTTTCTTGAGTTTCAGGTTCACTTCCCCCCTCATGATCAAGGTGAGGTGTTTGAGCAGCTCTTCTTGGTTCATTTGAGCTCTCTTCTGGTTGTCTACTTCTTGTGGACTGATCCTGATTCATCTTGATACCAAGACCTTCCAAAATCACTCTTAAGACTCCAGCCTTATCTGATGTAAGATCCCTCAAGTCTTCTTGATTCTTCTCTTCATAGTATCCTCTTTCTTCAATGAACTTCACATCTCTAGATACAAGTACCCTTCTAGCTTCTGGATCATAACACTTATATCCTTTTTGAGTTGTTGAGTAGCCAATGAACATTGCCTTTCTGCTTCTTGCTTCTAGCTTGTTCCTCAACTCTCCTGGTACCAACACATAACACAAGCATCCAAACACTCTCATATATGTCAAAGATGGCTTGCGCTGGTTCAGTACCTCAAATGGTGCTTGATCCTTCAATACCCTTGTAGGTATTCGGTTGATTAGATAGCAAGCAGTGGATACAGCATCACTCCAGAATCTTTTAGGTACATTAGCTTGGAACATTAATGACCGAGCCACCTCCATCAAGTGCCTGTTCTTCCTCTCAGCTACACCATTCTGTTGTGGTGTGTAGGGGCAGCTTGTTTGATGAAGTATTCCATGATGATCTAGATGGCTTTTGAACGCATAGCTTGTGTATTCTCCTCCATTATCTGATCTCAAAATTTTAATCTTAGCATGATAATGGTTAGTCACATAAGCTTGAAAGTTCATGAATGCATCTATCACCCTATCTTTTGAAGGAATTAGTGTTAACCAGGTGTATTTAGATTTTTCATCAATGAATGTGACAAAGTACTTATAATTATCTCTAGAGAAACTAGGTGCAGTCCACACATCAGTATGAATCAAATCAAAGCAATTTTCATAAACAGTAGATGTTCTTGGAAACACATTCTTACAATGCTTGCCTAAAATGCAAGCTTCACACTTATCATTTTCAAAAACCACACCTGGTAACATTAAGTTTAAAGCCCTCTCATGGGGATGACCTAGTATAGCATGCCACAATGCATTTTTATTCAAACTAGAAGCAGAAGTAAATGAGCAGTTATGATTGGAAACAGGATCAAGCTTCTCAAGCATATATAACTCTCCCTTTGTAACTCCTTTTCCAATCAATTGGCTGCTTTCAATATCCTGAAACTTCACATCATTAGGACTGAATATAACATTGCAATTCAAATCAGTAGTGCATTTCTTAACTGAAAGTAGATTTGATGTGAATTCAGGAATATAAAATGCTCTAGTAGTCTTATCAAATAGCTTTAAGTTTCCTATTCCCTTAATAGGTATCTTATCTCCATTTGCAATCATCACACATCCATTAGTAGGTTCTATGTCTTTAATCAGGTTGGTGTCACTAATCATATGATGAGATGCACCTGAATCTATAATCAATGGTTTGGATGCATTGCTAGCATGATGGCAGATACATTTTGATCTATATGCATTCATCTTAGCATTTCTATCAATGCACTGCTCAATTCCAGCCTTACTATCATTCCTAGCAATCTCAGCCTTACTGTGAGTCATTTCTATAGTCCTAGCAATCATAGAAGCACCAAATGAATACCCATGAATGTTACCATTATCCTTGAGCATTTTGATGAGTGCATCCATCTCGGACCTCCTGATGAAGTCTTGATCATTGCCTCGGGGGTTGATGGCTCCAGTATAGGTTGTTGAGATGAGAGGATAGAGAGAAGATACATTGATAGAGGAAGAGTATTTGGGCTGTCAGTTGTTAAGTTGGTGATCAGGAAGTGTTAACTTTAGAGTTTTACTGTGGTAACTTTATTTTAACCACAGTAACTACTTGGGGAAGTTATCTGATGGGATGAGAAGGTAACTTAGTGAAGAGAGGAGAGGAAACTCGACCAAAGAGGATAAGGGAGGATAAGGAAGGATAAGGGAGCACTTTGACAGCCTGTATGATGCTGGAAAGGAGAGGATGCTTTTACACTAGTGCAAGCATGTGAGAAAGCACAGCCAAGTGATTTAAAAGGAGTTCCAGCCTGTCCTTTGACTCCACATGCTTATTGGTGTGACCCTGATCAGCTCCATACTAAAGAACATGAAGTCAAGGAGAGAAGGAGCTAGGAAATGGATCTTGACACGACCTGATGAGCTTTATGGAAAGCTAAAAGGCTTGATCCATGAGGTACTGGACCGAGAAAAGGCTATGGGCCTTGATGTGGCCTTTATAAAGCATGGACTGACTTTAAACAATCATGGACGACCTGTGACAACCCTGATTGACAAGGAGATGGATAGGATGAAGCTGGTTAGACAGGAAATGGAATGGGAGATTCAGTCCGATCGAGAAATGGACTGGTCAAACCGACATATGCGAGAATTGAGTTGGAAATGGAAGATTGAGAACCAGAGCAGGAACTGGAACATGATGAGGACCTTTATCATCCAAATGAGCATAAGGAGCAGCTTGGTCGGACCTGGAACAAGATGGATCGAGCCCAAGAAAGAGTTGTTCGAAAAAGGCCTTTATCGGCCCAAAAAGTGGAAGGACAAGCCAGCTTGGTTTATGATTGGCCCAATATGATTATGCACGACCATTATGGTCTATTTTAAGTGTATTTGGTTTTATTATTTATGTAAACTCATTAGGAAGAGGTTTTGGGCTTTATAAACCCATTAGGAGTCGGTTTGGTGTTTTAAATCAATTAGCAATACGATTTGGTTTTGGTTTTCCTAAACCACATTGGTTTAGGCTTAGGGTTTTATGTTTTATGCTTTTAAACAGCAGCACCACGTCCATGTAACTTTGAATCATTCTTTTTATCAATAAACTTCTTTTTGGTGCAAACCAGTCTTGAGACGACACTGTCTCCTTTGTTCACAAGTGGTGAACGTTTATATCACACTAAGGGAGAGTTAATCTTCTGTGATCCATCCTAGACATCAAGCAGGACGCCCCTGTGTCTCAGGAGTAGCATAAACAACCTCTGAGCAATCCATAGCTCGAAGGTGAAGTCCATCCGCCATCCAAGAAACCTACAATCTCTTGATCCTTTCACCCACGCCCCTTCAAGTGATTCAGGGACTAGACAGCCTATCCAGGGCCGCACCAAGTGGTATCAGAGCCTCTTGAAGGTTAGGGTAAAAGATATTAATCTGGTTTCATCAACTGCACACGATCTTATCTCTTTGGTAGCTGATCTACCATCAAAGTCGTTTGGAAGAGGAAAAGAGTGGCAGAGAAGTGAAACTACAACAAGACTGAGACCTAAGAGACTTATTTGATTTGGTTTCTATGATCTATCCTGAGGTTTTTGTTGGAGGATATGGTCCAGAATATGGTCCAGAAGCTTTTAAGTCGTGGGTTGAAAGCCTAGATAGTTACATTGGGCAGAATCAAGTATCCTCATGGGAAAGCCTATCCTTTGCTATTAATTTATTGAGAGGTGAGGCTAAAGCTTGGTGGAATGTAGAGGAAGAAGCCCGCTGGGATGATGAAGAACCAATCTACACTTGGAATGAGCTTAAAATAATCATGAGTTTTAAGTATGTGCCTGGTTTCCAATGGGAGGAGGAGGAATCAGATTTAAATTTTTTCTTGAAAGAGATTGAACAACCAGATTCACTACCAGAGGATTCATTGCCCATGATTGCAGCTGAACATGAAGGAGAAACACAAGAGCTGTGTTTACACGTGCCTGATCAAACAAACCAAGAAGAGAAAGTGCTTGGAGAGTCATCTACAACTTCTGAACTGGCGCATGCTTTGATTGATCAAGGTGAAAGCTTTCAGTCTTTATCTTCTGGCTTACTGACCTGGTATACTTTAGACTTCCAGACCAGCTTAGTGGAGTATTTGAGAGATGTTAAGGGCTTGCAGCAAGTTGTTTTTGAACCAGGAGGAAGCTTCAGTGTTAGTATAAGAAGTAACAACAATCTGGTGCAGAAAACAGTTACATACAAGCTTGATCTGCAAGGTTTCTTCACTCCTGAAAAACAAGATTTGAGGTCAAATCTTTTTGAAGGGAGAGAGGATGGTGTGATCTTGAGTATCTGCAGTAAAAATAGAGGAGAAACAGGAGGTAACACGCCCTTGATCAGTCCCATAACTGATCAGAACCAGCTGAGATCAACAAAACAGAAACTTGCTGTGGTTAAAAAGATGCCAAAGCTTGAGAATGAATATGGGGATCATTACACACGACCACCAGACCCTATGCAGCATGAGAACCAAGTTATAATGAGCATTGGGCAAGGTGTATTGAGAGAAATCATAGATATTCTCCTAGGCAGCCACAAGGAGCTAGTTCGGCCACCAGATCAATCAGCAAGGTTTCTGCTTGTTTTTAGAGATCTAATGCTCTCATTCTATCCGGGAGAGCATAGAACACATGCTGAGACAGCCATGGTTGAGGCGTGCTTATGGAGTAAATGGAGAAAATCTTTTGCAGCAGCAGCTGGTTATGAGTTAAATGGAAAGGAAAGTTTTGTTTGCTACATACTAAGGCACGTGAGGGGCTTAGAGATGATTGAGCAAGGTTCCAAGAGCTCGCTGAAGCATGGAAAAGGATTGCAGTCCTGGGTATTTGATCCAGGAGATGATCATGTTTCTATCATCTTACAAGTCTCGGATTTGAGGACAAATCCTTTTGAAGGGAGAGAGGATGGTGTGACCCTGATCAGCTCCATACTAAAGAACATGAAGTCAAGGAGAGAAGGAGCTAGGAAATGGATCTTGACACGACCTGATGAGCTTTATGGAAAGCTAAAAGGCTTGATCCATGAGGTACTGGACCGAGAAAAGGCTATGGGCCTTGATGTGGCCTTTATAAAGCATGGACTGACTTTAAACAATCATGGACGACCTGTGACAACCCTGATTGACAAGGAGATGGATAGGATGAAGCTGGTTAGACAGGAAATGGAATGGGAGATTCAGTCCGATCGAGAAATGGACTGGTCAAACCGACATATGCGAGAATTGAGTTGGAAATGGAAGATTGAGAACCAGAGCAGGAACTGGAACATGATGAGGACCTTTATCATCCAAATGAGCATAAGGAGCAGCTTGGTCGGACCTGGAACAAGATGGATCGAGCCCAAGAAAGAGTTGTTCGAAAAAGGCCTTTATCGGCCCAAAAAGTGGAAGGACAAGCCAGCTTGGTTTATGATTGGCCCAATATGATTATGCACGACCATTATGGTCTATTTTAAGTGTATCTGGTTTTATTATTTATGTAAACTCATTAGGAAGAGGTTTTGGGCTTTATAAACCCATTAGGAGTCGGTTTGGTGTTTTAAATCAATTAGCAATACGATTTGGTTTTGGTTTTCCTAAACCACATTGGTTTAGGCTTAGGGTTTTATGTTTTATGCTTTTAAACAGCAGCACCACGTCCATGTAACTTTGAATCATTCTTTTTATCAATAAACTTCTTTTTGGTGCAAACCAGTCTTGAGACGACACTGTCTCCTTTGTTCACAAGTGGTGAACGTTTATATCACACTAAGGGAGAGTTAATCTTCTGTGATCCATCCTAGACATCAAGCAGGACGCCCCTGTGTCTCAGGAGTAGCATAAACAACCTCTGAGCAATCCATAGCTCGAAGGTGAAGTCCATCCGCCATCCAAGAAACCTACAATCTCTTGATCCTTTCACCCACGCCCCTTCAAGTGATTCAGGGACTAGACAGCCTATCCAGGGCCGCACCAAGTGGTATCAGAGCTGTTAAGGGCCTGCAACAAGTTGTTTTTGAACCAGGAGGAAGCTTGTGTATGGTTAGAAGAAATAAACAAATTGTGGATCAGAAAGCAACTGCATACAAGCTCAATTTGCAAGGTTCATTCACTCTTGAAAAACAAGATTTGTGGTCAAATCTTTTTAAAGGGAGAGAGAATGGTATGATAAAAACTATTTGCAGAGAGAATGAAGGAGAGTCAGGAGGTAACACGTTCTTTATCAGGTTCATAACTGACCAGAACAAGCTGAGAAGAGATAAACAGGAAAAGCCAGAACTGGAGGATGAGTATGGGGACCAAACCACACGACCACCTGACCAGAAGGATGTTAAACTGAGAGTACATGGTCTCATGTTCATGAGAAGGACGTGGGTAGGATCATCCTGGAGAGAAGCATTTAACAGCAAACTCAACAAAGTGGAGAAATCATCTGCCTTAGAAGTCATATGCAGTGAGGAAAGTTCCAAGATGTTGCTGAGACATGAAGAAGGACTGCAGAGCTTTGTGTTTCATCCTGGAGAGACTAGAGAGGTGATGATATATCTCATGGCCAGGTCAGGAACTTTGGAGTTAAATTATCAAGGTTCTATCATCCTACAGAGCTTGGATTTGAGGACAAATCCTTTTAAAGGAAGAGGGGATGGTGTGATCCTGATCAGGATTGGAATCAATGGATTAAAGCCAATGTATGGGTCAGCTATACCACTGATCATGGTGCAGTTTAATGGACAGTATCATACTCTTATTGGCATGATCTATGAGGTTCTGGATAGAGAGAAGAGAAGAACTGTTGGTACTGCCTTGAAACGACTTGAACAAAGAGGATTCAACCAACTGAGCTTAACAGGAGCTATGGAGACCATTCACCTCGTCCAAATATGTATGGAGAACAAGGAAAACATGTCAGGAAGTTTCTAGGTTGGGCTATATTTGGATCTAGGCGAAATAAGGCTTTTTCGGTCCAAAAAGAGTGTTGCAGCCAGAATCTTGATCCACTTGCTTTCTAGCTGGCCTAACAGGACGTGGAGGATCTAAAGCTCATTAGGAGACACTTCAAATCAAGTTCAAGTCGTGGCCCATCATAAACCAAAGAAGAACCAGCTTGTTGGTTTAATTTAATTACTTTGTAAGGGCTTTGGTTATTGGGCTTTCATTTAATTTAAACCAAAGACAATTAGGAATTTAAATAAACCAATTTCGTGGGTTTAGGATTAGAATTAGAATTAGAATTAGAATTAAACCATCTTGGTTTACTTCTAGGGTTTTCTGTCGATTTCTTTAAGACATGAGGGAGGCAGCTTTGCTTTCTCAACTTTTGAATCTAAGAATTTTCCAGCAGCTTTGCTTGCTTTATCTCTTGCTTTCTCTGTTCAGCTTAAGGAACATTGATCTCACTTAAAGGAAGGAATTCTTTGTGAATCTCATCTTAGACAATACAAGGTGATCTTGTGTCTTTGAGTAGCAAAACAGCTTCTGAGCAATCCATAGCTCTTTAGCAAAGTCCATCATCATCATCTATCATCTACCCACACGCCTTGATACAGATCGAGTCTTTGATTCTCTGTTTGCAAGGATTATCAAAGCATTTACCCACCTACAAGAGATCCAGGGAGTTACAGTCCTATCCAGGGCTACACCACTTATGGATTTCGAAATTCACTTAATCAGCCTTATCTCTTCTTATATAGTTTGTATCTGATACATTAAATCATTTAATGGAGTTTTGAGTCTCTCTCTCTTGTTCTTATTCTCTCTAGAACTCTTAATCTCCTAAACATTATACAAATCACACAGATTAATTATTAAACACACTACAAACACAAAAGTGTTTATGGTATCAAAGCCAGGTTCCGCAAAGGGGAGAGTGTGTTTGATTATGATTTTCGAAATCTGAGTTTCTTGAGGTGTTCTTGGTGTTCTTGATGTGTTCTTGGTGTTTTTTGGTGTGCTTGAGATCAAATTGAGTCTGTGGAGAGTTTCTGATGGATTCAAACGAGTTAAGCATGGTGGAGGAGATAAGATCAAGAAGTGAAGAGAAGAAAGAGAGAGAAAACGAGTGTGCTTGGTCAAGCTGGATAAAGACAGCTTTTGAAAGCTGTGGGATTTGGAGTAATCATGAAAAGGATGAACCTTTAAAGGTGAGAGCTGCTGAGAAAGATCAGACAGCAAGGTTGGAGGAGATTCAAGTAAAGGTGGAACCTTTAAAGGAGGTAGCTGCTGAAGAAGGTCAGACAGCAAGGTTGGAGGTTCATGAAGCCAAGGGCGTGATCTATAGTCTAAGAAAAGGGAAGAACGAGTTGTATCAGCTTGTGGAGAGGCTGAGAGAAGTAGAATCAGAGTTGAGTATGGTGAAAACTCATACAGCAAGTCCGAGTTGGTATCAAGGAAGGAGGAAGCAAGATGTGATCTTTGGCTTTCTTATGGGAGAGATTTGTGAGCTAGTTGAACACATGTGTGATGTGTGGGAGATAAACAAGAAGCCAGATAGATGGAAGAGAGGTACAAGCTGCAAGAAGGGAAAGTTGAGAAAACTTTCTAAGATGTGGGTCATGATGAGCAGATTATGGAGAAAGGATATCAAGGAGAGTATGCAAGTAGGAGAATGCTTGTACTCAGCTTACATTGGAGAATCTGTAGAGAGCAGTGGGGTTATGAGGAAGCTAGAGACCAAAGGAGCGGATGAGCCTGTCACAAAGGAGGAATGGGATGAGTTTGTCAAGTATGTGTATGCTTTGGCTACGACCCGGAGACAAGGTGCTCCTGCCAAAGCATCCACATCCAACAAACCCATCATTGTTGATTCTGGAGCAAGTCATCACATGATTAGTGACAGAAGCTTAATGAGTGATGTAAAGAAAGCTACTGGGGGTGTGATGATAGCTAATGGTGATAGGATTCCAATAGAAGGAGTTGGAAAGCTCAAGCTATTTGATAAAGACTCAGATGCCTTCTACATGCCACAGTTTGCTTTAAATCTACTATCTGTGAGGAAAGCCACAATTGATCTTGGCTGTCAAGTAGTATTCAGGCCAGATGATGTTGAGTTCCAAGATTTGAAGACTGGAAAGGTCATTGGGAGAGGAGACAGCAAGAATAATCTATACCAGCTCCAATTGGCTAAGATCTCTAAACCCTTTGATTCTATGTGTTTGAGCAGTACTTATGAAAAGATTGATAGTATTACTTGGCATGCTAGATTGGGACATCCTCACGCTCGTGCTATTGAATTGATAATTCCTAATATGTCATTTAATCACTTGGAGTGTGAAGCATGCATATTAGGAAAGCATTGTAGGACTGTTTTTCCAACATCAGAAACTACTTATGAGCATTGCTTTGATCTAGTTCATTCAGATGTGTGGACTGCTCCTTGTTTGTCTAGAGATAGCCAGAAGTACTTTGTGACATTCATTGATGAGAAGTCTAAGTATACTTGGCTTACATTGCTTCCATCTAAAGATAGGGTGCTAGAAGCATTTATGAACTTCCAAGCATATGTATCTAATCAATACAATGCTACTGTGAAGGTACTGAGATCAGATAATGGAGGTGAATACATCAGCAATGCCTTCAAGAGTCATCTAGCCAAGCATGGGATTGTGCATCAGACTAGCTGCCCTTATACACCACAGCAGAATGGTGTAGCTGAGAGGAAGAACAGGCACTTGATGGAGGTTGCTAGATCGATGATGTTTCATGCAAATGTCCCAAAACGTTTTTGGAGTGATGCTGTGCAGACTGCTTGCTATCTCATCAACCGGGTTCCAACCAAGATATTGAAGAATCTGTCTCCATTTGAGGTATTGAACAAGAGCAAACCTGTCATTGATCATCTACGTGTATTTGGGTGTGTGTGCTATGTCATGGTTCCAGGAGAGCAGAGAAACAAGCTGGAGGCAAAGAGTACTAAGGCTATGTTCATTGGTTACTCTATCACTCAGAAGGGGTACAAGTGCTATGATCCTGAAGCAAGGAGAGTGATGGTATCTAGAGAAGTGAAGTTTGTTGAAACAAAAGGTTATTATGAAGAAAAGGAGTGGGAAAATCTGAAGGATTTGTCTCAAGCTCCATCTGATAAGGCAACAATACTGAGAGTGTTGTTAGAGAAGCTTGGGATAGGATTATCCCAGGATCAGGAAACCGGAAGGAGAGAGTCTTCCAATCAGAGTGGTGGAGCTGGAAGAACAACTCCTGTTGATCATGAGAGGGGGAATGAAACTGAATCTGGTGAGCAAGAGAAAAACCAAGAGGATTCAGGTCTTCATGATCAAGATACATCACAAGAAGTTGAGAACAATGAGGTTCAGTCTAGTGGAGAAGTGGATGAGGTTCAGTCTAGTGTAGAAGAACAAGTCAGACCGGCCAGTTCAGAAGAAGAGCAAGTGGAGCCGGCTAGTGTGCAAACTGAAGATCAGGTTCAAGCTTTGAGGAGGAGCACAAGGATAAAGAGGGATCCTTCCAACTGGGTAAACACGAGAGTGTACTACAATGCCCAGGCTGTGGAGCATCCTTCTCAAGCCGTGTGTTCCTTTGCTGAGTTTCCAGAGGAGCATTATGCCTTTATGATTAGTCTGGATGAGAGTTATGTACCAAGGACTTATGAAGAAGCTATGTTAGACAAGGAGTGGAAAGAATCAGTGGGAGCTGAAGCAGGTGCTATGATCAAAAATGATACATGGTATGAGAGTGAGCTGCCTAAGGGAAAGAGGGCTGTATCTAGTAGATGGATCTTCACAATCAAGTATCTAGCAAATGGACAGATTGATAGGAAGAAGACCAGATTGGTTGCAAGAGGATTTACACAGACCTATGGAGAGGATTACATTGATACCTTTGCACCAGTAGCTAAGCTACATACAGTTCGGATTGTGTTGTCCATTGCAACAAACTTGGAGTGGGATTTGTGGCAGATGGATGTGAAGAATGCTTTCTTACAAGGTGAGCTAGAAGATGAGGTATACATGCTTCCTCCTCCTGGTCTTGAGCATCTAGTAAAGCCAGGGAATGTTTTGAGATTGAAGAAGGCAATATATGGGCTGAAACAATCACCTAGAGCTTGGTACAGGAAGCTGAGTACAACACTCAATGGGAGAGGCTTTAGGAAGTCTGAATTAGATCACACTCTCTTCACCTTGACAGGACCTTCAGGGATCATTGTGATTCTAGTGTATGTGGATGACTTGATTATCACAGGGAGTGATAAGGCAGGGATTCAAGCTACTAAGGAGTTTCTTAAATCTGTGTTTGACATCAAGGATTTGGGAGAGATGAAGTATTTTCTGGGCATTGAGATATGCAGATCAAAGGAGGGTTTGTTTATGTCTCAAAGGAAGTATACTATGGATATGTTGAAGGAGACTGATGTGCTTGGAGGAAAGATAGCCAACACACCCCTAGAGGAGGGATATAAGGTTCTGCGTGAGGGGGAGGTTGAAGAGAAGCAGCTGTTTGAGGATCCTAAGCTATACAGGAAGATGGTTGGCAAGCTGATCTACTTGACCATTACTAGGCCAGATATATGCTTTGCGGTGAATCAAGTGAGTCAGCATATGCAGGCGCCAAAGGTCCATCATTGGAAGATGGTTGATAGGATACTAAGGTATCTGAGTGGGACGGCTGGACAAGGAGTTTGGATGGGCTGTAATGGCAGTACAGAAGTGGTTGGGTATTGTGATGCTGATTGGGCAGGAGATAGAGTGGACAGGAGATCAACTACTGGGTATTGTACATTCATTGGAGGGAACTTGGTTACTTGGAAGAGTAAGAAGCAGAAGGTTATCTCTTGTTCAAGTGCTGAAGCTGAGTATAGAGCCATGTTGAAGCTGACAAACGAGTTGGTGTGGATCAAGGGGATCTTGAAGCATCTAGAGATTGAGCAGAGTACTCCTATGACTATGCATTGTGACAATCAAGCAGCTATCCACATTGCCTCCAACTCAGTGTTTCACGAGAGAACAAAGCACATAGAGGTGGATTGTCATAAGGTGAGGCAGATGATTATCTTAGGAGTGATTCTGCCATGTTATACAAGGAGTGAAGATCAGCTTGCAGATGTGTTCACTAAGGCAGCAAGATTGAAGACAATGGAGTCCATACTATCCAGGCTTGGACTCATTGATCTTACTCCTAGGAGCTGAGCCCATTGACCATGGAGTCTCCACTCTTTTTACCTCATCAAAGTTTTATCCCAATGGGTTTTCTTTGGTGAGGTTTTTAATGAGGGAGGTCTTCATGGTTTCCAAGCTTGACTTGTTCCACATGGTCAAGCTTGAGGGGGAGTGTTGAGATGAGAGGATAGAGAGAAGATACATTGATAGAGGAAGAGTATTTGGGCTGTCAGTTGTTAAGTTGGTGATCAGGAAGTGTTAACTTTAGAGTTTTACTGTGGTAACTTTATTTTAACCACAGTAACTACTTGGGGAAGTTATCTGATGGGATGAGAAGGTAACTTAGTGAAGAGAGGAGAGGAAACTCGACCAAAGAGGATAAGGGAGGATAAGGAAGGATAAGGGAGCACTTTGACAGCCTGTATGATGCTGGAAAGGAGAGGATGCTTTTACACTAGTGCAAGCATGTGAGAAAGCACAGCCAAGTGATTTAAAAGGAGTTCCAGCCTGTCCTTTGACTCCACATGCTTATGGATTTCGAAATTCACTTAATCAGCCTTATCTCTTCTTATATAGTTTGTATCTGATACATTAAATCATTTAATGGAGTTTTGAGTCTCTCTCTCTTGTTCTTATTCTCTCTAGAACTCTTAATCTCCTAAACATTATACAAATCACACAGATTAATTATTAAACACACTACAAACACAAAAGTGTTTATAGGTCACCAAAGCTTTTCCATTTCCTTCACGGTTCTCCACTTCAGTTCCTCGGTTAGATGGCCCTGCTCCACTTGATCCTTCAGTCATGTGAGCTCTTGCCTCTTTCTCCTTTATGAACTTAGCCGGCTTCAAGTGGGGATGGAGTATCCAGCACTGAATCTTCTTGTGCCCATACCTCTTGCAATGACCACAATTCCCATTGAACTTCTCATACTTGTTGTAGCCAGCTTTGTTGGCTTGAGGAGGTTCTTCACGGTCAGACTGCACAGCATTTGCAAGAGATAAGTCTCCCTTGCCTCCAAACAAGCCCATTGAGCCCTGCTCCCTTTGTATCTGAGCACACACCTCCTCAAGGTCAGGTAACTTCTCGGACCTTAGCATGTGCTGAATGAGACCATTGTAGCTTGCGTTCAATGTGAGCAGCAACCCAAAGACCTTGTCCTGCTCACGCCTCTCATTTAGAAGCTCTGGATCAACTGTGCTTGGCCTCAACATCTCCAGCTCAGACCACAGTGTCCTGAACCTCCCCAAATGCTTTGTAAACTCCATGTCATCTTGGGTTAACTCGTTGATTGCCTTCTTGACTTCAAACACTCGGTTCAGGTTAGAAACATTTCCATACACCTTCTTTAGAGTGTCCCACAGCTCCTTGGCTATCTCACAGTAGCTATAAGCATCTAGGATAGCCGGTTCCAAAGAGGCATGAAGGACTGACATCACCATCATGTCTTCTTGTTGCCACTTCTCCACAACACTCTCCTCGGAGCTCTCTGCGTCACCCTCTTGAGTAATCGCCCTTGGAGCTTCACCAGCTGTGATATGCTTCCATAAACCCTTGCTTCCCACAGCAGTCTTCACCATCCTAGACCAGACTAGGTAGTTGCTTCCTTTGAATGTCACCGCGACCTTCATCTTCATAACACTTTCCATTTTGAACAGCTTGACGTCTACAGCTTGAACAAACGACTAGATCTTGTACTGAGAACCCACACTGCCCTCTAGAACACAGATTTACCCTTGAGTCTTCAAATGAACCTCCCACGGATCACCAAGACACACGCAAAGTACCTTGAGCTTTTGAACTCTCAAGAAACTCTCAAACACACTCACTTGTTCTCTTAAAGTTTCAAACTTGAATCCTTTAAGAGAGTCACTCACGAACTCAGTTTTTAATCAACCTGGCTCTGATACCATATGAGATTTAAGGATGTAAATGATTATCTGAGTTTAGAAAGGATTATAGAAGAGAATAAGAGATTAAGAGACAGATTAGAGACTAATGGAGAATCATAATGAAATGAGTATAGAGAGAGATTGTTTAGAACTGTCTAATCTTTATTAATGGTCTTGAGTTACAATATATAATAAGGTGAGCTTAGGGTTTCGATCATAAAGGATAAGGAAAGCATGTGAAGTCAAAAGGAGGAGGAGCCTATATTTGAATCCGGCCAATGAGCTTCTCCAAGTGTGTGAGGCATCTAGCATCTTCCCATAGATGCTGTTTACTTTCCAGTCCATGCCAGACTGTCAGTCCGCGCCTCATCCCTTCTCCCTCCGCGGTCTTATCCACTCCAAATCTTATCCTCCTCTCCACTAAGTTACCTTGGTAACTTATCTTTACCTTGGTGAGTTTGGTTGATGTCCTATGTACGGATGGTACGGCTTGTACGGCCTTGTACGGATCACTCAACCCAAACTCATCTCTTCTTCCATACTTCATCTCTTCCTCTAATGCCTTAACTCCCTTAGCTCCTCTTCTCATATACTTAACTCTGATCAACAGTAAAGGCAAAGAAGAGATCATGTATCTGGCCAAAGGAGAGGGAAGATACATGGAGCTTTAAGTAAAGCAATCAGGCGCCAGCAAGGGAGAACCAATCACCATTCAGCCTGCCTTGACCAGATCCAAAGATACATCCAAGCCATCCATTTCCCAAAGTCCTTTAGAGCCATCAGATTTAGGTTTATGAGTTTCAGATTGTGAAAGCTTATATAAACTGATGTATGGACGTTTTGTAATCTCTTAAGAGAGTATGGGGGGTTTCCCCATCTCCTTCATAATTATAAAAGTGTGTTCTTGATCAGATTCCCTTAATCTACCCCTTTCTTAGTCTCTAATCTCTTAATCTCTCAAAGTCTCTTTGTTTCTGATTCAAGTTCATACTAGTTTCATCAGACCTCTTATTCAACTAGTTCAAGACCTTATCTTTGCCTTTAATGGCTTTTCTTACACATACACAGCCAGAGCTCTCAAATTTCACACTTCCAAGCCTTTCCCATCTTAAGCCACACTCTAGAAAGCTTTCTCAGCCTTCCCTTCTTACAGCTTGTACAACCTTTCCACTGGTTTGATCTCTTGTTCTCTTCCCACAAATCACACGCTTGAAGAGTAAGAACCCATATCTCCTTCACAAGAAAGCTAAAGAACACACCTTGTTTCCTCCTTTCTTTAATAACTCTCGGATCAGCTGTGCTTGGTCTCAGCATATCCAGCTCCATCCATCCTTCCCTCAGCCTTCCCACAAGCTGATACAACTCATCCTTTCCTTGTCTCAAGCCACGGATCACTCTCTTGTCTCCACTGACCTTCACAAGTTTGGACCTTTCTTCAGTAGCCATTTCCACTAAAGGCTTCCCCTTTACATGACCACACCATAACCCACAGCTTTCCAAAGCTCTCTTTGCCCATCTTGACCAATCGCCATCCCTCTCTTCTTCAAGCTCCATGGTTGCACTAGATCCTCTTTTGAGCAACCTGGCTCTGATACCATAAACACTTTTGTGTTTTAGAGTGTGTTTAATAATAATCAGAGAAGATTAGAGTAGAATGTAGAGAGAATAGAGAGATTCTAGAGAGAGAGAGAGACTCAAAACTCCATTAGATTAATTAATGAGAGAGTTTACAACATATATAGATAAGAGATACATAAATTCGTCCAGGTTCAGTCTAGCTAGGATGAGAAGCATGTGTAGTCAAAGATGCTTGATTTAAACTAGCCAATAAGGTTCCTCACATGCTTGGGTATCTTGCTTTAACTTTCCAGCTGGTGCCAGCCTGTCTAAAGCTCTCTAGCATAGACCAGACCTTATCCAAACTCCTCCTTGCTTATCCAGACTCCTCCTGGCGTGTTTCACTCTCCAAATGGATGCAAGGTAACTTCCCAAGCCTTTTAACTTAGTTACCACAGTAACAATAAAGTTACTGTGGTAAATCTCCAAAGTTACTGTCTGCTCCAACTCTCTTCCTCTATCCATGTATCAACTCTTCATCACCTCATCTCAACAATCAACATACACAAGAAGTGCAATCATACCTGAGGGAGTAGTGAGAGTGAAGAGGGTGTGGTTTAGTTCAGACTTCTTGAAGCCTCGGCCATTCAGAGTAGTACTCGGCTTGTTGTACCAAGCTCTTGGTGATTGCTTTAGTCCATAGATAGCTTTCTTCAGTCTCAACACATTCCCCTTCTTCACTAAGTGTTCCAAGCCTGGAGGTGGATGCATATACACTTCATCCTCCAGCTCTCCTTGTAGAAATGCATTCTTCACATCCATTTGCCATAAGCCCCATCCAAGGTTCACAGCTAAGCTTAATACAATCCGGATTGTGTGTAGTTTAGCTACTGGTGCAAAGGTCTCAATGTAATCTTCTCCATAAGTTTGAGTAAAGCCTCTTGCAACCAGTCTTGACTTCTTCCTCTCAACCTTTCCATCAGCCTTATACTTGATTGTGAAGATCCATCTACTAGTCACAGCCTTCTTCCCTTTTGGTAACTCACTTTCATACCATGTATCATTCTTGATCATAGCTCCTGCCTCAGCTCCAACTGATTCCTTCCATTCTTTATCCATCATTGCCTCTTCATAGTTTCTTGGTATGTAGTTCTCATCCAAGTTTACCATAAAAGCACAATGTTCTTCAGGGTATTGAGCAAAGGAACACACAGCCTGAGAAGGATGCTCCACAGCTTGGGCATTGTAGTACACAGGATGTTCTTCACTCAAGCCGGCTCCATCCTGACCATCTTCTTGAGTTTCAGATTCCCTGCCCCCCTCACGATCAAGGTGAGGTGACTGATTAGCTTCAACAGGGGCCGGAGAACTCTCATGTTGGTTCCTACTCCCCACATTTGGATCCTGGTTCATCTTGATACCTAGACCTTCCAAAATCAGTCTTAAGGCGCCTGCCTTATCTTATGTTAGATCCTTTAGCTCCTCTTGATTCCTTTCTTCATAGTATCCTCTTGCTTCTATGAACTTCACATCTCTCGAGATTAGGACTCTTCTAGTATCTGGATCATAGCACTTGTATCCCTTTTGTGTTGTTGAATAGCCAATAAACATAGCCTTAGTGCTCCTTGCATCTAGCTTGTTTCTTAACTCTCCTGGTACCAACACAAAGCATAAACATCCAAATACTCTCAAGTAATCCACTGATGGCTTGTGCTTGTTTAGAACTTCAAATGGTGCTTGATCCTTCAACACCTTTGTGGGAATCCTGTTGATCAAGTAACAAGCAGTAGCCACAGCATCACTCCAAAACCTCTTTGGAACATTTGCTTGGAACATCATTGACCTAGCAACCTCCATCAAGTGTCGGTTCTTCCTCTCAGCTACCCCATTCTGTTGTGGAGTATAAGGACAGCTTGTTTGATGCAAGATCCCATGATGCTCTAGATGACTCTTGAACGCATAGCTTGTGTACTCACCTCCATTATCTGATCTAAAAATTTTAATCTTGGCATTATAATGGTTAGTCACATGAGCTTGAAAGTTCTTAAATGCATCTATCACTCTATCTTTTGATGGGATTAAAGTTAACCAGGTGTATTTTGATTTTTCATCAATAAATGTGACAAAGTATTTATGATTGTCTCTAGATATGCAAGGTGCAGTCCACACATCAGAATGAATAAGATCAAAGCACTTATCATAAACACTAGTAGAGTTTGGAAACACAGTTTTACAATGCTTGCCTAAAATGCAAGCTTCACAATCCTTATTCTCAAATAAAACACCTGGTAACATCAAGTTTAAAGCTCTACCATGAGGATGTCCTAATCTAGCATGCCACAAAGCATTTTTATTTAAACTAGAAGCAGTAGTAAACGAGCAATTGTAATTGGAAACAAGATTAAGTTCTTCAAGCAAATACAACTCTCCTTTAGTGATTCCTTTTCCAATCAAGTGGCTGCTCTCAATATCCTGAAACTTTACATCATTAGGACTGAATATAACATTGCAATTCAAATCAGTTGTGCATTTCTTAACAGATAGCAAGTTAGATGTAAATTCAGGCATGTAGATGTGAGATTTTCAGAGATCTCAGGTTGTGTGTGTGTATAAGCTTCAATGGAGCAAGCTGAGAAGATTGGAGTTTGTTTTAGGTGATTTTAGAGAGAGAGTTTATAAGAGTGTTTATGTGTTTACTTAAATCAGAAACAAGAGACTTTGAGAGATTAAGAGTATAAGAAAGGGAGAGATTAAAGGGAATCTGATTCAAGAACACATTTCATTATGAAGTGGAGAGGGGAAATCCCCCAAACTCCCTTAAGGGTTTACAAAATCGCCCACACATCTCCTTATATAAGGTTTACAACTTTGCATTCTCATAAACCTAAATCTAATGGATAGAAATGACTGAATATAAATGGATGGCCAGGATGGAGAGTTGAGATTGCAATCTGTGTGAAATGTCTTGATTGGAGGAGAGCTAGTTGATATCTGATTGGTTTATTCAAACTGGTCAAAGGGAAGGCTGTTCTCCCATTGGCTTCTTATAGGCTCCCATGTATCCAGCCCTTATTCAGATCAGGTTCATGGTAAAGGCTGTCTTTCACTTTACAGCTACAGCCAGCCTGTCCATACTCCAAAGTAGCCAATCAGCTCCATCTCAGCTCTCATTGGCTGCTTGCCTTCACAAGGGATCTCCTTGATTCCCTTTTGATGATCCACGACCAGACTCCTTTTACTCAGCCCTAAGTGTGCACAAAGCCTCCATGACATGTTCTGATCACGCCCTAACTTTGCACATCTTGGCCCGGACTTTGCACACTCCCATAACATCTCAAATGGCCAAGTTGTGTATCCTCGGGTTGTCTCGGTCCGTACGGACCCGTACAGGTCCGTAACATCCGTACTGCCTCGCCCTAAGTATGCACACTTGCCCATTTGCTCCCAAACACTCTTCTAAGTCCCTCCTGGACTTGGCCCTATCTTTGCACAGCCATATGAGCACTTCCGGACACCTTCAAACACTCCTAAAGTCTTCATAGATAATCTCCGGAGGTCTTGCCCTATTCTTGCTCAAGACTCAATCTCAACTCAACACTTCACCACTCCATTTCTTTTCTTCAAGTCAACACTCCCCCTCAAGCTTGACTCTAGCTGATCCTAAGTCAAGCTTGGAACCTTGAAGAACTTCCTCATTAAAAACCTCACCAAGGAAAACCCTTTGGGACAAAACCTTGATGAGGGAAAAAGAGTAAAGCCTCCAAGGCCTAGGGATTGGCCAGTGAGTCTTTGTGCCTTACCAGCAATGTAAGGGACACAAAGACTCTGGATCATGGCCTCTTCTCGTGATGCAATGTTGATCATCACTTCATTGCACACCACTAACACTTCTTGGAACTCTTCTTTGGACCGGCCTGAGTCTTCCCTTCTCTCGTGGCTTCTTGCCATCTCCATCAGGTAAGACACGCCTAGCTCCTGCTCATTGAGTATCCAAGTACCTGATACCACATTCCACAAGTGTATCAGTCCTCAAGAGATAAACCTATCATGTATATATTTAAAGAGATAAGTTCAGGTTTACTCCCTTGTTTAAGATGGTGAGGAGTGGTCTCTTCATTTCGCCACTTGAGTCCTCACATGCTAAGCTTAACAGCTTCTCCTTTCATCACACAAGCTCACTAACACTCCCCCTCAAGCTTGAGAGCGAGTATAGGGAAGGTCCAAGCTTGAAGGTGAGCGCATACTAAGCTTCATGATCAACCTTGTGGGAACACCTCCATCTTCTTCAGACTTGATGCTTACTTCCCCACTTAACCACCATTGCACTGAGGAGATACCTCAGCTTACTCTCCAAGTGCTTCTTATTAGAACCTCATTGAGTTGCTTTCTTCTTCCCTCTACTTCGGCTGCATCTTCACATGATCAGCTTGCAATGGCCTTGAGGAATCAGGACATTGAGCTTTGAGGATCTTCTGGTAGCTCACTTGAATCCCCACCTCAAGCTTGACTTAGTATAGGTGCAAGCTTGAAGTGAGCCTCAATGAGACTTCAAACCGGGAGCGCATCACTGCCTACAGCTGCGCTTAAGCCAACCGATCTGCCTTTGCCTTTAGCTCCAATGCCTTCAGGTCATCAGTCTCCCCAAGACTTAGGTGATGACCTTTACTTGTGTGTCTCCATGAGCCAGGAGCACATCACTATCACTAGCTGCGCTATCTCAACCGGCCATACACACATGTCTTTCTCCATTGCTTTAACAATGGCAAAGTCTTCCTCTTCTACTTGGATGGATGGTGAGCAAAGAACACTTCTTGTGAACCTGAAACACCACTCAAACTCCAGCAAAGATAAGACACAAAGGTATTGGTATCAATCCTTGAAATATCATCAAGGTTGATCACCAATATCACAAGCTTTGCAACAGATTACACAAGACATATTCAAGTTCTAATCTTTGCAAGCAATCCCTCTAAGCATATGCAAGATCTAAACAGATTCAATACAAGTTACTTAGGCAATTTTAACTTCTGCCTTAACTGCATCTTAGACTTGAATCCAAGTGCATCAACCTAAGGCAGCAACAACACTCTAAGCTTTATTATACTACTCGGTTTCAATCAATGAAAGTAAACAGGATCAGACACATCTAGTATCCTATACAATCATTGTAGAACCGAGGCAAGCTTTACAACTCTCAATCACCATTCACAACTCTCAAGTATCTTGGGACAGATTCTAAACATTTCATATCTAGCAATCTTTAAACATCCACAAGTTTTCAATCACAACACAACCTGTCAATATACTCAAGCTTTATACAAAAGGAAAGAACTTTCTTACAGCCAAGGACCTTTGTATAGATCCTTGATTCCATTGGACAGATTCTGAGTTGTTAGTGTGCACTCCAACGCCTCCATCTTCCATGGACCTTTCCTTTTGAACCACCATGTCTTAGCTCCCACCTTTCTCCATGTTGTACACGCCACACCAGTACAAGCAGCAAGCTTTCTTCTTGAGAAACTTCTTCTTGGACTTTGAATAGCAAGAACCCGGAACTGGCTTTGTTAGAGAGGGTAGCTAATCCGCTCCATTGCCTTTGTTTCCTTGGATCTTCTTTCTTCAAGGGCGACATGGGATGATGAGGAACAGCAACAGACAGCATCTGGACTCCAGGATGAACACGCCTGCCTCTTGAGGTGTTGAACAGCCGGATAGAACAGACAGCTTCTTCTTGGTTGAAATGGACATGGTAGTGAGCTCTGAGGTTTGCGGAAGCTTCAACCAGATTCAGATGAACCTGGCTCTGATACCATGTGAGATTTTCAGAGATCTCAGGTTGTGTGTGTGTATAAGCTTCAATGGAGCAAGCTGAGAAGATTGGAGTTTGTTTTAGGTGATTTTAGAGAAAGAGTTTATAAGAGTGTTTATGTGTTTACTTAAATCAGAAACAAGAGACTTTGAGAGATTAAGAGTATAAGAAAGGGAGAGATTAAAGGGAATCTGATTCAAGAACACATTTCATTATGAAGTGGAGAGGGGAAATCCCCCAAACTCCCTTAAGGGTTTACAAAATCGCCCACACATCTCCTTATATAAGGTTTACAACTTTGCATTCTCATAAACCTAAATCTAACGGATAGAAATGACTGAATATAAATGGATGGCCAGGATGGAGAGTTGAGATTGCAATCTGTGTGAAATGTCTTGATTGGAGGAGAGCTAGTTGATATCTGATTGGTTTATTCAAACTGGTCAAAGGGAAGGCTGTTCTCCCATTGGCTCCTTATAGGCTCCCATGTATCCAGCCCTTATTCAGATCAGGTTCATGGTAAAGGCTGTCTTTCACTTTACAGCTACAGCCAGCCTGTCCATACTCCAAAGTAGCCAATCAGCTCCATCTCAGCTCTCATTGGCTGCTTGCCTTCACAAGGGATCTCCTTGATTCCCTTTTGATGATCCACGACCAGACTCCTTTTACTCAGCCCTAAGTGTGCACAAAGCCTCCATGACATGTTCTGATCACGCCCTAACTTTGCACATCTTGGCCCGGACTTTGCACACTCCCATAACATCTCAAATGGCCAAGTTGTGTATCCTCGGGTTGTCTCGGTCCGTACGGACCCGTACAGGTCCGTAACATCCGTACTGCCTCGCCCTAAGTATGCACACTTGCCCATTTGCTCCCAAACACTCTTCTAAGTCCCTCCTGGACTTGGCCCTATCTTTGCACAGCCATATGAGCACTTCCGGACACCTTCAAACACTCCTAAAGTCTTCATAGATAATCTCCGGAGGTCTTGCCCTATTCTTGCTCAAGACTCAATCTCAACTCAACACTTCACCACTCCATTTCTTTTCTTCAAGTCAACAGTAGAAAGCTCTAGTGTTCTTATCAAACAATTTCAAATTTCCTATTCCTCTAATAGGGATCTTGTCCCCATTTGCAATCATAACATGTCCACTAGTTGGTTCTATATCCTTAATCAGATTTGTATCACTAATCATGTGATGAGATGCACCAGAATCAACAATTAATGGCTTAGTTATACTGCTAGCATTATGACAAAGGTTCAAAGGTGATCTAAATGCATTTAGTTCATGATTCATCCTATCATTTCTAGCAAAGGTGTACTCATGTCTAGCATGTTCATTGCTTTTAACTCTATCCATCCTAGCAATATCAGCAACACAAGGAGATGTTTCTATAGTCTTAGCTATCATGGATGCACCAAAGGAGTACCCATGAGTGTTACCATTCTCCTTGAGCATTTTGATGAGAGCATCCATCTCGGATCTCCTGATGAAGTCTTGATCATTGCCACGGATGTTAGGAGCTCCTGAGTATGTCACCAGTGCCTTGCCATCACCCTCACGCCCCTCTCCTTCAGCTCCACGGCTAGATGATCCGGCTCCACTTGTTCCCTCAGAAGCATGAGCTCTTGCCTCCCTTTCCTTCATGAACTTCGCCGGCTTCAGATGAGGATGTAGTATCCAGCATTGGCTCTTCTTGTGTCCATGCTTCTTGCAGTGATCACAATTGCCATTGAACTTCCTATCCTCATACTTGCCGTGTGCTGCTCTGTTGGCTTGTGGTATCTCCTCATGATCAGTTCGAGCAGCATTGGCTAGAGACAAGTCTCCTTTACCACCAAACAAGCCAATGGAGCCTTGCTCCTTTTGTATCTGAGCACACGCATCCTCCAGGTCCGGAAGCTTCTCAGCCCTCAACATATGCTGAATCAACCCACTGTAGCTTGGATTCAATGTAAGCAACAACCCAAAGACCTTATCTTGTTCTCCCCTTTCATTTAGCAGCTCTGGATCAGTTGTGCTCGGCCTCAGCATCTCCAGCTCTGACCAGAGTGTCCGGAACCTCCCTAAATGCTTAGTGAACTCCATGTCCTCCTGAGTTAGATCATTCAAAGCTTTCTTCACTTCAAAGACCCGGCTGAGGTTAGAGGTGTTTCCATACACCTTCTTCAATGTTTCCCACAGCTCCTTGGCTGTCTCACAATAGCTGTAAGCGTCTAGAATGGCTGGCTCCAACGAGCTATGAAGAGCAGACATCACCATCATGTCCTCTTGTTGCCACTTCTCAGCTTCAGCTTCCGAGACACTCTCCTTGTCTCCTCCTTGAGTAATGAGCTTTGGAGCCTCACCAGATGTGATGTGCTTCCATAAACCCTTACTTCCCACAGCAGTCTTCACCATCCTAGACCATACTAGGTAGTTACTTCCCTTGAAAGTCACAGCAACCTTCATCTTGGAACCACTCTCCATCTTCAACAGTTTCACTTCAATAACTTGTAAAAGACTTGATCTTGAGACTCAGAACTACAACACCAGCTCAAACCCTTCCGTGCCTTGTCTTTACTCTTCAAAGAAACCTCAAAAAGCTAGATAAGACTTCCGGAATGAAGATGTAGCTCCCGGGATGCAGCTTCTTCCAAGAACACTCACACCACTCTCACTTGATCTCCCAAAGTTTCAAGTTTGAATCTTCAAGAGAAAAACACCAAGAACTCAGATTGAAATCAACCTGGCTCTGATACCATGTGAGATTTGAGTAATGTAAAAGATAATCTGAGTTTAGATAAGAATAGAGAAGAGATTAGAGTAGATTTGAGAGATTAAGAGACTAATGGAGAATCATTGTGAAAAGTATAGAGAGATTGATTTGTTTAGAACTGTCTAATCTTCATTAATGAGATTAGGATACATTATATAGTGAGAGAGAGACTCTAGGGTTTCGGATACAAAGGGAGAAAGCATGTGGAGTCAATGGATAGGATAAGAATGCATTTGAATCTATCCAATGGGAGTGACCGCGTGTGTGAAGCATCTTTGCTTTATGCCTTCCTCTTTCCAGCCCAAGACAGGCTGTCACACGCTCCTTCTTCCTTTTGGTAACGGTCTGATCCTTCAGATAAGTGATCAGAGCTTCTTCTTATCCAGTGAAGTTACTTAAGTAACTCTTGGCTTAACCGTGGCTGAGGTGAGTGTGTACGGCCATGTACGGCCTTGTACGGATGCCTCAGCCTTACTCCTCCATTCCTCCTAAGCTCCTTTTCTCCATTCATACTTAACCTCTCAAGCCTTCTCTTCTCATCTAAGGATCTCATCTCAACAGTTAGGATGAAGAAGCTATCCCACTTTCAAATCAGATGATCCCAGTTTTCCTGTTTGGGAATATGACAACTTCTTTGTCATTCTAATCAAACCAGGAAGAATCGCGATGTAAGAAGCTTGATTTTGATACATAAAGTAGTGGAGAATCACTATTAAGTGGAAAAAATCTCATAGGAGTTAGGATGAAGAAGCTATCCCACTTTCAAATCAGGTGATCCCAGTTTTCCTTTTTGAGAATATGACAACTTCTTTGTCATTCTAATCAAAACAGGAAGAATCGCCATGTAAAAAGCTTGATTTTGATACATAAAGTAGTGGAGAATCATTAGGAAGTGGAAAAAATCTCATAGGAGTTAGGATGAAGAAGCTATCCCACTTTCAAATCAGGTGATCCCAGTTTTCCTGTTTGGGAATATGACAACTTCTTTGTCATTCTAATCAAAACAGGAAGAATCGCCATGTAAAAAGCTTGATTTTGATACATAAAGTAGTGGAGAATCATTAGGAAGAGGAATAAATCTCATAGGAGTTAGGATGAAGAAGCTATCCCACTTTCAAATCAGATGATCCCAGTTTTCCTGTTTGGGAATATGACAACTTCTTTGTCATTCTAATCAAACCAGGAAGAATCGCGATGTAAGAAGCTTGATTTTGATACATAAAGTAGTGTAGAATCACTATTAAGTGGAAAAAATCTCATAGGAGTTAGGATGAAGAAGCTATCCCACTTTCAAATCAGGTGATCCCAGTTTTCCTTTTTGAGAATATGACAACTTCTTTGTCATTCTAATCAAAACAGGAAGAATCGCCATGTAAAAAGCTTGATTTTGATACATAAAGTAGTGGAGAATCATTAGGAAGAGGAATAAATCTCATAGGAGTTAGGATGAAGAAGCTATCCCACTTTCAAATCAGATGATCCCAGTTTTCCTGTTTGGGAATATGACAACTTCTTTGTCATTCTAATCAAACCAGGAAGAATCGCGATGTAAGAAGCTTGATTTTGATACATAAAGTAGTGGAGAATCACTATTAAGTGGAAAAAATCTCATAGGAGTTAGGATGAAGAAGCTATCACACTTTCAAATCAGGTGATAACAGTTTTCCTGTTTGGGAATATGACAACTTCTTTGTCATTCTAATCAAAACAGGAAGAATCTGTTGAGATGAGGAGATGAAGAGTTGATACATGGATAGAGGAAAGAATTTGGAGCAGGCAGTAACTTTGGTGATTTACCACAGTAACTTTATTGTTACTGTGGTAACTGAGTTATAAGACTTGGGAAGTTACCTTGCACCTATTTGGAGAGTGAAACACGCCAGGGGGAGTATGGATAAGCAAGGAGGAGTTTGGATAAGGTCTGGTCAAGGGAAGAAAGCTTTAGACAGGCTGGCACAGCTGGAAAGCTAAAGCAAGATACCCAAGCATGTTAGGAATCTTATTGGCTAGTTTGAATAAGGCATCTTTGACTACACATGCTTCTTATCCTAGCTAGACTGAACCTGGACGTTTTTATGTATCCCTACTCTATATATGTTGTAAACTCTCTCATTAATCAATCTAATGGAGTTTTGAGTATTCTCTCTTGTTCTTTATTCTCTTAGTCTCTCTTAAATCTCCAAATCTACACTAATCATCTCTTGATATTTATTCATCACTCTACATACACAAAAGTGTATATGGTATCAGAGCCAGGTTGGCAAGGAAGGGAGTGGTGATTTGCGAGAATCTGTTGTGTGTTCTTGAGCTGTTCTTGAGCTGTTCTTGAGCTGTTCTTCAGTTTCTGGGTATTTGGGAGGTTGTCTGGTCGATTCAAGCAACCTCAACAGGAGATGAAGCACAGGTTTAGTAAATCTTTGGGGCGTGAAGAAGAAATGGATGGAGTGTGTTCAAGATGGATAAAGGGAGCTTTGGAAAGCTGTGGGTTATGGAGCAGTCATGGAAAGGGGAAACCTTTCATGGAAATGGCTACTGAAGAAGGTCAGACAAGAGGTCTGAATCTGGGAAATGAAGTTGTTCAAGGAGACACTACAAAGAGTGAGATTGAAGCAACTTTAGGCAAGTCCAAGCCTGTAAGAGTCGTTGAGGACAAAGGGATGATCCGCGGCTTGAGACAAGGAAGGGATGAGTGTTATCAGCTTGTGGGAAGGCTGAGAGAAGTATGGTCAGAGTTAGATGTGGTGAAGGCACACACATCAAATCCGAGATGTGGTCAAGAAAGGAGGAAGCAAGATGTGATCTTTGGCTTCCTTATGGAAGAGGTATGTGAGCTTGTTAAACACACTTGTGATGTGTGGGAGATGAACAGGAAACCAGAAAGATGGAAGGGAGGTACAAGCTGTAAGAAGGGAAGGTTGAGAAAACTTTCTAAGGAGTGGTTAATGAAGAGAAGGGCATGGAGAAAGGGTAGCGAGTCTGAGCACTTAAGTGACAGGATGAGTGTGATCTTGAAGAGAATCAAGGATATACTTCAGCAGATGGTTATAGGAGAGTGTTCATACTCAGCTTACTTGGGAGAATCAGTAGAAGATGGTGTAAGTACAAGGAGGCAGGAGACCAAAGGAGGAGAGGATCCAATCACAAAGAAAGAATGGGATGAGTTTGTTAAGTGTGTGTATGAACTGGTTGCAAGAAAGAAGCAAGGTGCTCTAGCTGCAAGTGAGAAGCAAAGCGATTCCTACACAGCCTCTAAACCTATCATAATTGATTCTGGAGCAACACATCATATGATCAGTGATAGGAGTCTGATAAGTGTTGTCAGGGCTGCAACAGGGTGTGTTACCATAGCTAATGGCGCTCAGATCCCAGTAGAAGGAATGGGATATACACTTTTGTGTATGTAGAGTGATGAATAAATATCAAGAGATGATTAGTGTAGATTTGGAGATTTAAGAGAGACTAAGAGAATAAAGAACAAGAGAGAATACTCAAAACTCCATTAGATTGATTAATGAGAGGGTTTACAACATATATAGAGTAGGGATACATAAAAACGTCCAGGTTCAGTCTAGCTAGGATAAGAAGCATGTGTAGTCAAAGATGCCTTATTCAAACTAGCCAATAAGGTTCCTAACATGCTTGGGTATCTTGCTTTAGCTTTCCAGCTGTGCCAGCCTGTCTAAAGCTTTCTTCCCTTGACCAGACCTTATCCAAACTCCTCCTTGCTTATCCATACTCCCCCTGGCGTGTTTCACTCTCCAAATAGGTGCAAGGTAACTTCCCAAGTCTTATAACTCAGTTACCACAGTAACAATAAAGTTACTGTGGTAAATCACCAAAGTTACTGCCTGCTCCAAATTCCTTCCTCTATCCATGTATCAACTCTTCATCTCCTCATCTCAACACTCCCCCTCAAGCTTGACCATGTGGAACAAGTCAAGCTTGGAAACCATGAAGACCTCCCTCATTAAAAACCTCACCAAAGAAAACCCATTGGGATAAAACTTTGATGAGGGAAAAAGAGTGGAGACTCCATGGTTAAGGGGCTCAGCTCCTGGGAGTAAGATCGATGAGTCCAAGCCTGGATAGTATGGACTCCATTGTCTTCAATCTCGCTGCCTTGGTAAACACATCTGCAAGCTGATCTTCACTCCTTGTATAACATGGCAGAATCACTCCTAAGATAATCATCTGCCTCACCTTATGACAATCCACCTCTATGTGCTTTGTTCTCTCATGAAACACTGAGTTGGAGGCAATGTGGATAGCTGCTTGATTATCACAATGCATAGTCATAGGAGTACTCTGCTCAATCTCTAGATGCTTCAAGATCCCCTTGATCCACACCAATTCGTTTGTCAGCTTCAACATGGCTCTATACTCAGCTTCAGCACTTGAACAAGAGATAACCTTTTGCTTCTTACTCTTCCAAGTAACCAAGTTCCCTCCAATGAATGTACAATATCCAGTAGTTGATCTCCTGTCCACTCTATCTCCTGCCCAATCAGCATCACAATACCCAACCACTTCTGTACTGCCATTGCAACCCATCCAAACTCCTTGACCAGGCGTGCCACTCAAATACCTCAGCATCCTATCAACCATCTTCCAATGATGTACCTTTGGCGCCTGCATATGCTGACTCACTTGGTTCACTGCAAAACATATATCTGGCCGTGTGATGGTCAAGTAGATCAACAACCATCTTCCTGTATAGCTTAGGATCCTCAAACAACTGCTTCTCTTCAACCTCCCCCTCACGCAAGACCTTATACCCCTCCTCAAGAGGTGTCTTTGCTACCTTTCCTCCAAGTACATCAGTCTCCTTCAGCATATCCATTGTATACTTCCTTTGAGACATAAACAAACCCTCCTTGGATCTGCATATCTCAATCCCCAAGAAATACTTCATCTCTCCCAAGTCTTTGATGTCAAACACAGACTTGAGGAACTCTTTAGTGGCTTTAATCCCAGCCTTATCACTCCCTGTGATAATCAAATCATCCACATATACCAGTATCACAATGATCCCTGATGGAGTAACCAAAGTGAAGAGTGTATGATCCAGTTCAGACTTCCTGAATCCTCTGCCATTCAGGGTTGTACTCAGCTTCCTGTACCAAGCTCTAGGAGACTGCTTCAGCCCATAGATTGCCTTCTTCAATCTCAAAACATTTCCTGGTTTTACTAGATGCTCAAGACCAGGAGGAGGAAGCATGTATACCTCATCTTCTAGCTCACCTTGTAAGAAAGCATTCTTCACATCCATCTGCCACAAATCCCACTCCAAGTTTGTTGCAATGGACAACACAATCCGAACTGTATGTAGCTTAGCTACTGGTGCAAAGGTATCAATGTAATCCTCTCCATAGGTCTGTGTAAATCCTCTTGCAACCAATCTGGTCTTCTTCCTATCAATCTGTCCATTTGCTAGATACTTGATTGTGAAGATCCATCTACTAGATACAGCCCTCTTTCCCTTAGGCAGCTCACTCTCATACCATGTATCATTTTTGATCATAGCACCTGCTTCAGCTCCCACTGATTCTTTCCATTCCTTGTCTAACATAGCTTCTTCATAAGTCCTTGGTACATAACTCTCATCCAGACTAATCATAAAGGCATGATGCTCCTCTGGAAACTCAGCAAAGGAACACACAGCTTGAGAAGGATGCTCCACAGCCTGGGCATTGTAGTACACTCTCGTGTTTACCCAGTTGGAAGGATCCCTCTTTATCCTTGTGCTCCTCCGCAGGGTCTCAACGTATTCTTCAGCCTGAATATTATCTTGTGTTTCTTCTCCTAAGCCAGTAGGTTCTCCCTGCTCATTTCCATCTGACTGATCCTCACTCTCCTCTGTACCAGTAGACTGAACAACATTCTCTACTTCATGTGTCTCCTCATGATCATGCTGTCCTGAATCCTCTTGGTTTTGCTCCTGCTCCTCTGATTCAGATCCATTCCCCCTCTCATGATCAAGAGGGGTTGTTTCTCCAGCTTCTCCAGCTTGGTTAGAAGGTTCTCTCCTTCCTGGTTTCTGATCTTGGGATAATCCTATCCCTAGCCTCTCCAACAACACTCTCAGTGTTGTTGCCTTCTCTGTTGGAGCTCGGGACAGATCCTCTAGGTCTTCCCATTTCTTCTCCTCATAATATCCTTTAGACTCCACAAACTTCACTTCTCTGGATACCAAAACCCCCCTGGTTATTGGATCATAACATTTGTACCCTTTCTGAGTGATTGAGTACCCAATGAACATAGCTTTCAAATTAATTTAGCACAAACGATTGCTATCATTGTATAACAAACTGCTATTGGTAAAATCAAATTAATGAGTTTTAATAACATTTATATCATGTTAGTATAAATATTAACAATTGCATAGATAATAACGCTATCGCTGTTTATTTAACTATAGCATATAACAGATCCGTTATCAAAAGGGTCGGACCTACGATAACGGGCGCTCCAGAGCGTTTTAGGGAACACTATTAAAACAAACTAATAGCGTTTAACGGCCGCTACTAATACCCATATTTCCTGTAGTGGAAGCTCGAAAGTCTTGTTTTGCTGACCATGCAATCTCCACAAGACCTTTACATGTGCTTTAGTCTCACTCACATGATACCACGAATGATTTCCCGGTAGGTCAGTGATAGGCCATGGATTTTACCCACTTTTAGTCATGGTTTATAAGTGTTTTTAAAACTAATTATTATGTTTTAGAGTCTATTTAGTATATTTATAGGATCATGAGTGATTTGGAAGAAAGTGATGATATTGGAGCATTTTGAAGATAATTGGAGAGAGCATCCGAGCTGACCATCGAGCAAGACCAATGGTCGTCATTTAGAGATAATAATCGATCGATGCACACCCTGTGACATCGATCAACAGCGAAGCGCGCAGAAGCTCGTTTGGTTCCAGCCGACTTAGAGCCCAAGACTTCACCAATTTACACGATTACCCCTGACAAGTTTTTAACCTAATATTTATAGTTTGCCAAAGTGTTTTAGGCAAAGTGTGCTTTCTTGTTTTCTTGTTTTCACAGCAAAAGGTTTTCTAGGATTTTAGTAGAGTTGGAGAGAAGATCCAAAGAGATTTGTGATTGGAACTCCATTATTTATCTATTATATATCTATGCAGTTTTTATACCTTATTGATGTTATGAATTGCTTAGCTATGCCTGAGTAGTTCTACTGTTAGATTTAGGGTTCAAATAGGTTATGAGGGATTAGCCCCAACTATAGATTGCTAAGTTGTGATATTCATCATTAGGATTGTCATTAATGCATGTTTCTAGTTTAGCTAGCTAGGACCTTGACCTAGGAGCTGTTGGCACAAGTTAAAGTACGGCGAAAGCTGATCTAGTAAGCCTAGTGAGCATTATTCAATCCGTGCGTAAAGCTGACTAAGAGCGCGTCAATCGATATTCCTATAGAATAATTGATCGACGGAGCAAAAGGTGTATCAATCGATATTCCTTTAGAATCATCGATCGACACTTATATATGGTCAATAGACAAACCTAGAAAGCAAACGCCAATCGGTTTGTTCATAAGCGATTGATCTCTATAGTATCGTGCATACAACTGTTAGGCATCTATAGGATTATAATCCTGATTACCTAAATAGAAACCCTAAGTCTAGCTATTTTATTTAAGTGTCAAAACCCCAATCAAACCAATCGAGCAACTACCTTGCTCACAACCTGCTATATACTTTTACACATAATCAACCTAGCTTAATCACTCTGATTAGATTTATTAGGTTCCCTAGCTCCTTGTGGATTCGATCTCTAAGTACTACAATTGAACCTCTTATTTGAGAGAATAATTCACTCCTTAGGGTAATTTGAGTGAGATCTAATTTGGTGCCGTTGCTGGGGAGCTTTGATCGCCTATAGATTTAGTCTGATTTAGTCTAGATTACTTCTTTAAAACCTCTTTCTGACATAAAAAAATTTCTTATTTTTTTCAGGTGCATGCCCAACAGTACCAGAAGCAACAAGGAAACACCACTGCTATTCTCATCAGATCATGCAAGCTTGGAACGTTTGATCCACAAAAAAAGACGCTCCTCATCGATCCACAACTACACTAGTTCATCGATCGACACTCTCCAACCACCGTCGACCCAGACACCAATTTCGTCGACCGACACTCGCCAACCACCATCGACCGAAGCTACTCTTTCGTCGACCGATATCTTCCATCCGACATCGATCGATACTTCATCCCGAACATCGATCGATACTGAGCCGCGAGACATAGTTGCGACTTTAGTTCTTGTGCGAGATGAGAATGGAGACCTGCATTACCAGAAGTGTCATCTGCGTAATGCAGCAAGTCAGAGGATAGATGCTCAGGGGGCTGTAATCCTTGAGACCGATACTGATGCTACAGGAGCTGTTCAACATGTAGATGAGGCTGCTCGACCCAGAACGTTGGCTGATTACAACCGTCCATATCAGTTCTATGCCGACAGATCAGCTATTCGTCCTCCAGCTATCCAGAGAGGCTATTTCGAGTTGAAGCCGCAGTGCTACACACTTGTGGGACAGACACCTTACTATGGGTTATCTCACGAGCATCCTATGGACCATCTGGAGAGGTTTGAGAATCTTATATCTGCTATCAAAGTCAATGGAGTCCCTTAGGACTACCTATTCTGCAAGCTCTTCAAGTACTCACTTGCTAGAGAGGCTTCGCATTGGCTTAAGCAGTTATCACCAGGGTCTCTTACATCCTGGGCTGACATCAAGAACGCATTCCTGCGTAACTTCTTTGAAGAGGCACGCGCTAAAGACTTGAGGAGCAAGATTGCTACATTCACGCAAGAGCCTACAGAGTCATTCAGAAGCTCCTGGATCAGATTTAAGTCTTACCAGAGAGATTGTCCACACCATGGATTTAATGAAGTGCAGCTGCTCATAACCTTCTTTAGAGGCATTGCAGTGCAATATCAGATGGCTCTTGGGTCTTCTAGCGAAGGGAACTTCAACACAGGAATCCAGAAGAGGTTGTGAGACTTATTGAGAACTTGGCATCCAACGATAGCACCAAGAACACTGATTTTGAGAGAAAGAAATCTGCAGCCATCCTAGGGAAGGAGCATATAGATGAGGTGAAAGCAAAGCGGGACAGTGTTCACAAGCTTCTCAGGAAGCAGGCTTGCTTAGTAGAGGATGCAAATGCTGTAGACGCAGAGGATAGAGTAGAAGTAGAGGAGGATGTGAACTTCATCAGTGAAACTGGATTCCAGAGGTCTAGAAACCAAAATGGAAACGGGAATTTCTATGGCAATGGACAGACGAGTAACTTCAACCAGAGTTCGCAGTACCAGAAACCCTACAGCCAGAACTACAGCACCAATAACAGCAGGAGTTATGGAAACTCTTCTTACCAGAAGCCACCACCACAGACTCAAGAGAGCAAGATTGAAGCAATGCTTGATAGGGTTTGTTGGGGTCAAAATCGGTCACGACGGAATCAATGTCTGAAAGTCCGTAAAAATAGGCATGAACGTTTTTACGAATGTTGGGGTTGAAAATAGTTGCAACGAAGTTAACGTCAAAATCGCCGAAGAAGAAAACGTAGAAACCTTCTTCGACAAATACTTCGTCGAAATAGATTATTCTTTACGAAAAGCTTTGCGGAAGAAACACGAGTCATCGGACAAGAGCTCGAAGAGGGTCACTACGCAGCAACCAAACACATGTTTCGCTCGGTCGCTACGTAGCGACCGAGCTCGAGCCAAAAAGCTCGGTCGCTACATAGCAACCGAGCTCGAGCAGGAGCTCGGTCGCTACGTAGCGACCAAGCTCTTCCGAAACGTCGATACGACATCAGTTCACGCATTCTCGTCTACCCTTCGATGCTATCTCCCGAATACCGTAGCGAACCCATCTCACGTTCCCCGCCATTTTTAAGTTATCAATCAAACTTTACCGTAAAAACCGCGGAAAGTTCATTCTTTATCGAAAGAAGACGTAATAAACGCTTCGAGTCGGAAGACGGCCCAAAGGGACCTAAGACATGACTTGAGGCCCAACTTACGATTTCTTAACCAACAGCCCGTAAACCGCATGTCAGTTTACGCTTGGTTTGCAAGGGAAGATAAATGTCAAGTTTCCGCGGATAAATACGAAATTTTGAAGATAATTACGAAGATCGGAAAAAATGGAATATCTCCATTTTTATGCCATGACGGCTTAAGGGCAGAAGAGGAAAAGCGTAAACCGACCTGGGAACCAGTATATAAGGGATCCTAGGCGAAAGGCATGAGGAGGACCTTTTTCAGAGCAAACTTAACACTTAGAGCAATTAGGCAACTTTCCATTTTTGTTATTTCGAGCTACGAGAGCTGTCGGCGAGATTCCTAGTCTTCTATCTTGTTGTAACGCTCATACGCGGATTCGGAATAAAACTCCTTTTGCTCTCTTTTACGATTTCTTATTTCTTTTGGTCTTTAATCGCGTGTTCTGATTGCTTGGTGTGTGGTTTAACAGATATCCGGGACCTCTGGGAAATTAGGGTTTTCCTAACTTTCCTAATTTATACAGAAATTGACAGTGCAAATTTCGGTTCCCACAGGGTTCTTGAAGGACAACAGAACATGACGGTGGAATTCAGTGGGAAGATTGATTCTGTCTACAACAACCTGAACACAAAGTTTGAGATTTTGAGCACTCATGTGAAGAAGTTAGAGATGCAGGTTGTTCAGACAAGAGAGGCTGTTAAGAGGCAAGAAACCTTAGCAAGGGGGTAGGAGATGATCCAATAAAGCACCATGTGAATGCCATCATAGATGATGACTTCTGGCAAATGGTGAAGCATGAGAAGCCGCAAGAAGGAAATTTTGAAGTAGAGAGTTCGATGAGTTTAGGCGGATCACCTTGGTGTCAATCGACGTCAGACTTCAAACATCGATCGACGGACTTCAACCAGAACTGATCGACAAGCTTTCCAGAGCATCAATCGACGACACCTTCAGATTCGGCTGCATCATGCAATGCCGTGAGGATCATGACTCACGAAGAGTTCACAACAAGACACCCACATCCACCCAGCCCTGTTTATGTCAAAATCGATCGGCAAACTGAGCCAGCCATCGATCGATACCGAGAGACCGCCACCGATCGACAACCTCCAGCACCCATCGATCGATGAGCACCTCTCACATTCCGAGTGCAGTTGCCATAGATAGACATCGTACGAATCAATGCACACATGCCACAATCCGAACCTTCAGCTAACCAACCAGAGACCACCAGTAGACATCCAGAGGATGCACCAGAGCCTATGGAAGTTGATAAGGCTCCTATGGGGAGAACCTTGAGGAAGAGAAAGGAAAATGTTGCTAAGCATCTGAAGAACGGAGCTAATGAGAAGGAGATTGACAGTTTCCGTAAGAGAGTGCTCAGGATTCCACTGGAGAAACCATTCGAGGAGGTCTACTTTACCCACAGATTGTGGATGTTCTTCAGAGAGACCAAGGAGACTGAAGAGGACATTAGGAGAATGTTCCATGAGGCGAGAGACAAGATGAAGAATAAGATTACACTGAAGAAAAAGAGTGATCCTGGGAAGTTTGCAATTCCATGTCTGGTGAAGGGTATTGAGTTCCCTCATGCCTTATGCGACACAGGAGCATCAGTCAGCATTCTACCTACGGTTATGGCAAACCATCTAGGTATGAAGGTAAAACCTTCCAAAGAATCGTTCACTTTTGTGGATTGTTCTCAGAGGAACTCAAGAGAGATTGTCAGAGACCTTGAGTTGCAGATTGGTAAAGCCCCAGTTCCAGTAGGTTTCCATGTCTTGGATATCAAGCTAAACTGGAACTCGTCTCTATTGCTTGGAAGAGCTTTCTTATCAACAGTAGGAGCAATATGCAACATGCAAACCAACCAGTTGTGCCTGGCGCTCATAGACCCGCACGTCCACTATGATCCAATTCCAGTCATAAAGCCACATACGTCCTCCAGAAGAATCGATGATCCATGACTCATAGCAGCATGTCACTGTGGAGCTGAGTACGAGACTGAGTATTCCGCGTCGATCGAAACTCACACCCCCACATCGATCGACAGTGCCAATTAGAAATCGATCGCCAATCACCTCAAAGAATCGATCGACAGTAGTCCAGATGATTAGGAGAATGACTACTACAATCCCAATTTTGCAGTAGACACTGCAACACCATCAGATGGAGCTAAACTGCATACAGAGGAGTATGATGAGGATTACGAGGAGGAACGAGCTACCGAGTATATAAGTATTCATGCTGAGGAAGATAGACTTCTCCACCATTCATATGGGATAAGGAATGCGACGTCGATCGACATAACCATCCCAACATTGATCGACACTTATCATGACCAGACACAAAGTACACAAGCATCGACCGACATTTCCATCTACACATTGATCGACAATGGAGTCGACCATGAAAAAGAAGGAAACTATTCAATTAGCAATTGGGAAGATGATCAGTATCACGAGATCTATGCAGTAGAAACATCAATACATGAGCCATGAGCATAAAATATTTTCATGCAACAACGCAACACTCCAGAACACCAGAAGAGAGTTACAAACAAGTTCTATGACACAGCTGGTGGAGTAGATGATCGTTTCAAGCCAAAGTATCGACAACATACTCGACCGTCGATCGACATTAGAGTCCCAACATCGATCGACAGACACCCAGAGTTTGGAAAAAGAGCCTACGACCGTGCTGGAATAAGGAGATTCCATTGGGAACAGAAGAATGAGTATGGAGTCTACAAGGATGATCATGAACATGCGCGAGGTGTAGATGGACACATCAACCATGTATCCAAGGATGATATCAGAAATCTTCTCGAAAGAGCCTCAATGGATGAGCACAACTACATATGTCTTCCAGAACATGCAAGGTCATTCACAGACCAAGCTGGTACCAAACAAGTAACTTCAACAAGAGTTCGCAGTACCAGAAACCCTACAGCCAGAACCACATCACCAATAACAGCAGGAGTTATGGAAACTATTCTTACCAGAAGCTACCACCACAGACTCAAGAGAGCAAGATTGAAGCAATGCTTGATAGGGTTCTTGAAGGACAGCAGAACATGACGGTGGAATTCAATGGGAAGATTGATCCTGTCTAAAACAACCAGAACACAAAGTTTGAGATTTTGAGCACTCATGTGAAGAAGTTAGAGATGCAGGTTGTTCATACAAGAGAGGCTGTTAAGAGGCAAGAAACCTTAGCAAGGGGGTAGGAGATGATCCAATGAAGCACTATGTGAATGCCATTATAGATGATGACTTCTGGCAAATGGTGAAGCATGAGAAGCCGCAAGAAGGAGATTTCGAAGTAGAGAGTTCGATGAGTTTAGGTGGATCACATTGGTGTCGATCGACGTCAGACTTCAAACATCGATCGACGGACTTCAACCAGAACTGATCGACAAGCTTTCCAGAGCATCAATCGACGACACCTTCAGATTCGGCTGCATCATGCAATGCTGTGAGGATCATGAATCACGAAGAGTTCACAACAAGGCACCCACATCCGCCCAGCCTTGTTTATGTCAAAATCGATCGGCAAACTGAGCCAGCCATCGATCGACACCGAGAGACCGCCACCGATCGACACCCTCCAGCACCCATCGATCAATGAGCACCTCTCACATTCCAAGTGCAGTTGCCAAAGATAGACATCACACGAATCAATGCACACATGCCACAATCTGAACCTTCAGCTAACCCACTAGAGACCACCAGTAGACATCCAGAGGATACACCAGAGACTATGGAAGTTGATAAGGCTCCTATGGGGAGAACCTTGAGGAAGAGAAAGGAAAAGGTTGCTAAGCATCTGAAGAGGGGAGCTAATGAGAAGGAGATTGACAGTTTCCGTAAGAGAGTGCTCAGGATTACACTGGAGAAACCATTCGAGGAGGCCTACTTTACCCACAGATTGTGGATGTTCTTCAGAGAGACCAAGGAGACTGAAGAGGACATTAGGAAAATGTTCCATGTGGCCAGAGATAAGATGAAGAATAAGATTACACTGAAGAAAAAGAGTGATCCTGGGCAGTTTGCAATACCATGTCTGGTGAAGGGTATTGAGTTCCCACATGCCTTATGCGACACAAGAGCATCAGTCAGCATTCTACCTACAGTTATGGCAGACCATCTAGGTATGAAGGTAAAACCTTCCAAGGAATCGTTCACTTTTGTGGATTGTTCTCAGAGGAACTCAAGAGAGATTGTCAGAGACCTTGAGTTGCAGATTGGTAAAGCCCTAGTTCCAGTAGGTTTCCATGTCTTGGATATCAAGCTAAACTGGAACTCGTCTCTATTGCTTGGAAGAGCTTTCTTATCAACAGTACGAGCAATATGCACCATGCAAACCAACCAGTTGTGCCTGGCGCTCATAGACCCGCACGTCCACTATGATATAATTCCAGTCATAAAGCCACATACGTCCTCCAGAAGAATCGATGATCCATGACTCATAGCAGCATGTAACTGTGGAGCTGAGTACGAGACTGAGTATTCCGCATCGATCGAAACTCACACCCCCACATCGATCGACAGTGCCAATCAGAAATCGATCGCCAATCACCTCGAAGAATCGATCGACAGTAGTCCAGACGATTGGGAGAATGACTACTACAATCCCAATTTTACAGTAGACACTGCAACACCATCAGATGGAGCTAAACTGAATACAGAGGAGTATGATGAGGATTACGAGGAGGAACGAGCTACCGAGTATATAAGTATTCATGCTGAGGAAGATAGACTTCTCCACCATTCATATGGGATAAGGAATGCGACGTCGATCGACAGAACCATCCCAACATTGATCGACACTTATCATGACCAGACACAAAGTACACAAGCATCGACCGACATTTCCATCTACACATTGATCGACAATGGAGTCGACCATAAAAAAGAAGGAAACTATTCAATTAGCAGTTGGGCAGATGATCAGTATCACGAGAGCTATGCCGTAGAAACATCATATCATGAGCCATGAGCATAAAATATTTTCATGCAACAACGCAACACTCCAGAACACCAGAAGAGAGTTACAAACAAGTTCTATGACACAGCTGTTGGAGTAGATGATCGTTTCAAGCTAAAGTATCGACAACATACTCGACCGTCTATCGACATTAGAGTCCCAACATCGATAGACAGACGCCCAGAGTTTGGAAAAAGAGCCTACGACCGTGCTGGAATAAGGAGATTCCATTGGGAACAGAATGATGAGTATGGAGTCTATAGGGATGATCATGAACATGCGCGAGGTGTAGATGGACACATCATCCATGTATCCAAGGATGATATCAGAAATCTTCTGGAAAGAGCCTCAATGGATGAGCACAACTACATATGTCTTCCAGAACATGCAAGGTCATTCACAGACCAAGCTGGTACCAGAAATCTACACCAAAGATGAGATAAATGAGATGCTTTATGGAATCTGTGGAGCTCAGGAAAAGAATGAAGAGGACTTTCAGATGAAGCTTGATGGTGTCTAATACCCACTGAATGATAGCATTATTTGGTTGACTACATGGATGGTGGAGATGAGGCAAGACATAGCCAGCATGTAGATACAACGTGCGGCCGAAACAACTACACCAGCATCGATCGACAGAAACAGCTCACCATCGATCAACGATGACCCGTCACAATCAAATCCAATGAATTCTCGACCATATTCTTACACCAGAGCAGAGGTTGATCAGATGGTAGAAGAGATCTACATAACTCCGGGAGCAACAGAAGACAAGCTTGACAAGAGATGTGATGACATATATTTCCCCTGGGACATCACCATCAGTTCTTTGACTTCTCAGACAGAAGCAATGAAAAGGGAGATAGTGGAAACTGAGAGATATATCGCAAGTCGTCCAGACTCATCGACATCGATCGGTAATGGCATCCAAATATCGACCGACAGTCACAGAAGAACATCGATCGATGAAGCCACACCAACAGACCGAGGACAGTTAGTAACAAAGGTGTCATCAGATATGTCTGATACAATCAACCATGATGAGGAGAGATCAGATGACACATACGCCACACTTGTGAAACATCAGTTCGAACTTGAAAGTCTTAGAGACAGATTGCAGAATATAGAGAATACAACTGCAACAATGAAAGACAAATGGCGCATAGGAGATGTGGCAATGAGAGACTTCACTAGTACATGGTTCAACAAGAGCAGAGAAGAGCTAGAAACTTTATTCCCAGCAAGTACTTGCTTTCCACATTACTAGCCAAATTACCTCAAAAGTCAAGCTAAATGACTATAACAAAGCGCTGAGTGGGGGTAACCCACTATTACGTAATTTTAATTGGTTTTCATTAGTTTAGTACTTATGTTAGTTTTTGAATTTTTGCAGGTCTTAAATAAAAAGATCCGAGTAGACGATTGTCAAGAATATCGACCGACGAGACCATCAAAGCTTGATTCATGGAAGCATGTCCAGTCTTGGTCAATGATCTTGTAATAAAAGCAGATTTTGACTGAGAGAGAAATTAGTAGAGAGAGAGGAAATGAACTCTTATTTACCTGCAGGTCCAGTACTTGTTTGAGCATCCTTGCATCATGTGATCGATACTCCCAAGGTAAAGCCTACACTTACATATATGCAAGAAAATGAGGTTGGTAGAGGGGATTGTCAGACAGAATTTACTAAGTTGTTGACTAGGTGAATTTGGTTGCTAGACTAGGATATGGTATAGTGTGCTTCTGAGATTAGGATTTTCTAAGGTGATGATTTTGAGTTTTAAATCTGTGAGTCCCTGCTGTTTTCAAACCTCTTTCAGAGAGATTGCATATATGTTTTGCTTGAGGACAAGCAAAAAGGTAAGTCTGGGGGAGTTGATAGGTCATGGATTTTAACCACTTTTAGCCATGGTTTGTAAGTGTTTTAATAACTAATTATTATGTTTTAGAGTCTATTTAGTATATTTATATGATCAGGAGTGATTTGGAAGTAAGTGATGATTTTGGAGATAATTGGAGAGAGCATCCGAGCTGACCATCGAGCAAGACCAATGGTCGACACTTAGAGATAATAATCGATCGATGCACACCCTGTGACATCGATTAACAGCGAAGCGCGCAGAAGCCCGTTTGGTTCCAGCCGACTTAGAGCCCAAGACTTCACCAATTTACAAGATTACCCCTGATGAGTTTTTAACCTAATATTTATTGTTTGCCAAAGTGTTTTAGGCAAAGTGTGCTTTCTTGTTTTTTGTTTTCACAGCAAAACGTTTTCTAGGATTTTAGTTGAGTTGGAGAGAAGATCCAAAGAGATTTGTGATTGAAACTCCATTATTTATGTATTATATATCTATGCAGTTTTTATACCTTATTATTGTTATGCATTTCTTGGCTATGTCTGGGTAGTTCTATTGTTAGATTTAGGGTTCAAATGGGTTATGAGGGATTAACCCCAACTATAGATTGCTAAGTTGTGATATTCATCATTAGGATTGTCATTAATGCATGTTTCTAGTTTAGCTAGGTAGAAACTTGAACTAGGAGTTGTAGGCGCAAGTTAACACTTGAATCTCACCCTGAATCTGTCCTAATTGATCTAGGATTGTTAGAGTAAGGCGAAAACCTGATCTAGTAATCCTAGTAAGCATTATTCAACCCGCGCGTAAAGCTTGACTAAGAGCGTGTCGATCTATTTTCCTGTAGAATAATCGATCGATGGAGCAAAAGGTATATCGATCGATATTCCTCTAGAATCATCGATCGACACTTATATCTGGTCAATATACAAACCTAAAAAGCAAATGCCGATCGATTAGTTCATAAGCGATTGAGCTCTATAATATCATGCATATAACTATTATGCATCTGTAGGATTATAATTCTGTTACATGAATAGAAACCCTAAGTCTAGCTATTTCATTTAAGTGCCAAAAACTCAATCAAACCAATCGAGCAACTACCTTGCTCACAACCTGCTATTTACATTTAAACATAATCAACCTACCTTAATCACTCTGATTAGATTTATTAGGTTCCCTAGCTCCTTGTGGATTTGATCCCTAGGTACTACAATTGCACCTCTTATTTGAGAGAGTAATTCATTCCTTAGGGTAATTTGAGTGAGATCAGTCAGCTATCCTTTCACTACTCCCGTTCAAAACGGATGTGTAACCAAAAAATTAAGTGCATTTTGGTGATAAAGTTAGTCAAATCAATATTTTAAACATTTCCATATACCCAAACCGAGATATTATAATTCAACACCTCTCACAAAATGCAACGTCCTCGTTGCGCCTCAAGATCGTTACCCATGTTAGTGTGAGCCTACAAATGACTCCACACTCGTCTAGGTTCGGCTCAGATACTACTTGTAACGATCCGGCCGCCATGGTGATTGGCCTCCCACGCCTGTCCACTCGGCTAGTGGAGTTTATTCCGTGCGACGGGCGGTGCATTAATTTTTCGGAGGCTCGAAAGACTTGGTTGCGGTCTGCAATCAACACATGACTTTCTCCGCGTTTTGATCTCACTTACATAATATCACAAATTACTTTCCGATAGGTCATCCAACCACACTTAATTCAGCAGTTTATATAAACTTGTGACGGAAAAGATAAATACACTTAAGTGATATAGATAACCAAACCAATTATTTTTTAAGATTTTCCATATACTACTGGGATGTTACACTTTTTTTATTAATCAATCAGAGTTACATAGTTGAGGATAGCATTAATATATCAGCATCTAGGACCTGGTGTTCTTACTCAATTTTTAATTTGCTTACAATAAGTTCCACAATAATTTGTAAATAACCATATTTTTTGAAAGTTTCAATCATTTTGATATTTAAACAAAACAGAGTACCCTCGTTTTATTTATATCCCTAAAAGTCTATATAGCTTAATCGCTTATGAAAATTCTATTTTGTGTAGGTCAACATCATTTTTGCAATTTTTGAAAAGAAATTCATGAAATTTTCTAAACTTGACTTTTTCTCAGAACAGTTTCATATTGTTTTTGTATAATACTTTTGATCTCCCAACGTTCTTGAACGGGTCCAAGTCCACTACTCGCATGTGCTTCTTCCCCTTCCATCTCTCTCTCTCCGTCTCAAAATTTCTTTTATCTCAGAGATGCTTCGATGGGCCCATTTAACTGCAGGGATTCTCTCCATTGTCATCCTGTTTTCACTCCTCGCGGTCTTCCTCCGCCGCTGGTGCTGTCTCCGGAGATCAGAGGACTCCACTGCCCATAACACGTCTAGCCCTATTCGGCGGGATAGCTTTCAGGCTAGAATCTCCAAACTCCACCAAACCAGCCTCAGTCACCAGTTAGATATATCCGACATGAAACGCAGAGGAAGTATAAACAATTCTTGCGTCTCACGTAGGGCCACGGGCGGATTGCCATCAAAATCTGGTCTATTTATCTGGACAGACCATCCTGCTTTGGTGACAGAAGCGGTAGAGAATGGGTGGACAGGGTTCGGATTCGCTGTCCATACATCAACTCGTTTGGTGATTGCAGCCTCTCCGCGACCTGCTCTTCTAGGGCTTTCCACGACAGCAGGGAGCGATGATCCTGGTGTAGTGATCACATGGGAAGTTTCAAACGGTTCCGAGGATTTCACACAGAAGATCAAGTTTAATCAAGTATTTAGAGAGACAGTTAACGGGAAAAACCCATTGATGCTTCTCCGAGCAGCTCTACCGCTTCCCGGACCACAACTCATATGCTCTGCTTTTCCACAGGAGGCTTACTTTGAAATCACACTTCTGGAGATCATTGGCCGCCGCGGTGTTATTAGTAACGTATGCAGTGACCTTGCATCAGTAGAAGGTGAAAAACTATGTTGTTCAAGAGCCAAGGACCGAAACCCGTGACAAGAAAAAAAAGGGATGGGGAAAATGAAGAAGCCATTTTGTCTCTAGGACTAGGGACTGGTGGTTCCGTTGAGCTCAGCGAGGCACAACTGCCCGGAAAATTCCCCGCTTCTATTGGATTTCAATCGGATGGCGCTGTATATCTTGATGGTATGTGGCATTCGTTTTTTTTTAATTATTTACTCTCATGATAGTAAAATTACAAAGGAAAAAAATAAATCAAAACTACAGCAGAAATTTAAACTGCACGTAGAGTGAGAAGTACAAAAAAATTAGTAAAAGGAACCAAAAATTGCCGTCCTTTGAGAACTTAATTTTGTTAGTGAGAAATGGTGACCACTAAGGAATATAAAGTCGTGGTCACAATGAATATAAAAGTCGTCCTTCGTTCCACATCACCAAGAATTCTCATTTTTAACAAAAAAAAATACGGCGACCTTCCTGAGAAATGAATAGAAAAAAAATATAAAAGAATAAAATAGCAAGAATAAAAAAAAACGGAAGTTCCTTTTCAAAATTTAGAAGAAATGATTTTGTTCTTTATTTCTCTACATGGATAAAAAAAGGCAAATCTCCAAAATAGCACCATTCTAAGTTTATATCACAAAAATATCACTCAAAAACTAAAATGACCAAAATAGCACATTTCTAAGTTTATCCTTTGAAAATTTTAATTTTTTTTATTTTTCAAAATTTGAAATCTTATCCCCAAAACCTCATTTCTCAACTCTAAACCCTAAACCCTAAACTCTAAACCCTAAACCCTAAACCCTAAACTCTAAACCCCTAAACCCTAAATCCTAAACCCCACCCTCTAACTCTAAACCCTAAGTTTGTGACTTTTGATAAAACATTAAGTACTATTTTTGTGACTTTTGACCTTGAGTGCTAGTTTGGGAACATAAACTTGATTTAGTGCTATTTTTATCTTTTTCTCATAAAAAAATGGGATACAAAAATTATTCCTTGTAAATAATAATCTTTTTTAGAAAAGTTTGGGAATGCATTGTTGCTCGTCATTCCTTAGTCACCATTTATACCCATAATATCACACCTCATTGCTTCCGTTGACCTTAAACCAACAACTGTATTTATCAACTGGAATATGACCCCACTTGTGCGTGGAGCTTTTTGGCTTACTGAGGTTTATTCTATTTTTTTTTTTATTTTTATTTTTTTTTTTTTGGTAAAAATGTTAAAATGTTTATTCTGTTTTTTTTATGCTTGGTAACTTATTTTTTGGAATATTGGTAAACCCTTATTGTTCTGTTTGTTTCAAGTTTAATATTTTCGTAAAGAATAAAAGATGGTATCTTGTTCAAAACAAAACAAAACACAATAATAAAAGATTGATTAAAAATAAATATTATTTTTTTTCTTTGTTTCCCCTAGGGTAGTAAAACCCTAAAAATCAAATGAAAGGCGAATGGATTAGAAATAATTGTTGTTTCTAAAACCAAAAAAAAAATTATTTATCTTTTTCCTTAAAATAATAGTTATTTCTAAAAGCCTTTATCTAGCATCTTTTCAGAAAATACTGTAAGATATTCTTTGTTTGCTATTTTATATCAAGTTCATGCTAATATTAATCAATAACGAATTTACCAAATATAATTTGATTAAAATATAGGATATATGACACATACTAATACTATAATATGTAAGGATATCAAATCCACTTATTTTTATGTAATTAAACGGACGTCATATATTCCATTAATTTCCATACTCCAATTTTTCTCTAAAATTTCTAATTATTTTAGATAATCAATTTTAAAATATAATATTGTTTTGATTTACATTTTATAACGCCCAGACCGCCCACAGTTAATAGGCCACCCACATTCATTCTCTCGGTCTGTGGGTCCTATCCCGTCTGATGGGCGGTACGTTAATTTTTCTAAGATCCGGAAGTCTTGTTTACTGACCCTGCAATAACCACTTGATCTTTCCCCGTATTTTGGTCTCACTCGCGTGGTATCGCGAATTATTTCCCGATAGATCACCCATCATTTTACTACTGCAGCCCAAGCACGCTTAACGCTGAAGTTCTAAACGGATGTGTGACGGAAAAAATTAGTCAACTTTGGTGACATAGGTAGCTGAATCAATTCTCTTAAGCTTTTTCATATCACAACTTGGGATATTACAATTCACCCCCTCTCAAAGAACGCAACGCCCTCGTTGCGCCCCACGACAGTTCTCAAGATGCCTCTCGGATCCGAACCGAGATGGCTAACCAACTCTGATACCACTTATAACATCTCGACCGTCCACGGCTAATGGGCCACCCACGCCCGCTCACTCAGCCCGTGGGCACTATCTCATTTGACGAGCGGCGCATTAATTTTTCCAATGCACGGAAGTCTTGTTTATTGACCCTGCAATTACCACCTGACATTTCTCCGTGTTTTTGCCTCACTCTCACGGTATCGCGAATAACTTCCCGATAGATCACCCATCCTTTCACTACTTCAGCTCAAGCACATTAATCCTGAAATTCTAAACAGATGTGTGAAGGAAAAGATAAGTTGTGACAACCCATCCCGCTCACTCGGAATCCGGCTCACAGCCTTGAAGGGCACCGACCCTAACCCCTCACCGTGGGAGGAAACGCCTCCACATCGACCGGTAGGTTATTGGTGCGCTTAGCGTTACTCGAACCCAAGATCTCATCCTTTAACAACACTCGTACATGATGAGTTGTCACCAATTGATATGCAGGTCAATTGGTGACAACTCGTCCAATAAGAGTGTTGTTAAAAGGTGAGATCTTGGGTTCGAGTAACGCCAGACGCACCAATAACCTACCGGTGGATGTGAATGCGTTTCTTCCCACAATGAAAAGTTAGGGCCAGTCCCTGCAAGGCTGTGAGCCTGGGGTCCTATTGAGTGGGATGAGTTGTCACATAAGTCAATATTGGTGACATATGTAGCTAAATCATTATCTTAGATATTTCGATATATCACAACTCGGTATCGTTATTTATGATCTTACAATTGCATGCTCTTATTCAAATGATCTCATATGGATACGCAAGTTAAAGTTTTAAGCATTACTCTCTGTCTGTGACAGGAATGAAGTTGGTTTGTGAATCAGAGAAACATGCGTGGGCGAAGGAAAACAAGGTTGTTGGATGTGGTTATGACCCGAGGAAGAAGAAGGTTTACTTCACAATCAACTCACACTTGGCTCACGTCATTAACTGTAAAGCAAACGAATTTGGGACACCTCTCTACCCCGTTCTTGCTTCCAATACAGAGGCCACTGTTCTTATTAACTTGGGGCAATCTCCATTTTATTATGGCCCGGCAAACGGGCAACGCACAACGAACCCGTGCCGTAGTGCTGTGGCCGGGCTTGAGGATAGCAAAGAATTGTTTTCCATTGGGAGATTAGATTCCCAGTATTTAAGAAACTTCTTCATAAACAGAGGAAATAGTGAGATGATTGCAAGCGGGAGGACCATTGTGGGACAAAGCCATAGACGTAAGTTGGACTATGACGAAGAATCCGACGCTGATCTTTTTGAAATTGCGCTAGAATTTTCTGGTAAACCAAATATTGCCAAGTTGTAGCATTTATACGAAGAACATTATCTCATCTTGAAGTGTATCCTTATTGTACAAATAATTTATGACTCCAAGTTCATCCTATTAATGATCAATTATACACTCGTATCAATCATTATTATCAATCTATCCATTTATATGAACCAATATATATTTTTTTTTTGAATTATACAGGGGTATCCTGGCTCCACATAAGTGGTCCAGACTAGTCATGTGTTGTCACGTATCGGTCCCCGGCCTCTGGTGATGCCGAAATATTAATTCCCCACTGATTGGGACTCAAATTAACCAATATATTCTTATTAACTTGTAATATCATACCTACCTCCTTGTATACTACATCATTATTGAAAACATATCAATTCATTTTTCAATGAATTAAGAACAATCATCTTCCTAAAACGATAAAAATATTTTTTTGTTCTCCAGTAAGACCTCACCATGAGTTCCTCCAAAAACATTGTATTCCAATTTCTGGTATATAATAAAATGTTTAATATAATTGATTTAGCTACATATATCATCAAAATATGTTTACCATTTGAAGAACACATCCGTTAAGAACTATAGAGTTAAGCGTGTTTGAGTTGAAGTAGTAAAAAGATGGGTGGCCTATCGGGAAGTAATTCGTGATATCGTGTGAATGAGGCCAAAGCACGGGAAAAGGTATTGTGGTGATTGTAGGGTTAGTAAACAAAATTAAAGAACCTCCAAAAAATTAACGCACCGCCCGTCGCACATGATTGAGCCTACGTGCGAGAGATCGGGCGTGGAAGGCCCATTAGCCGTGGGCAGTCGGGGTTTTACAAGTGGTATCCGAGCTCATTAACCATCTCAGTTCTTACCCGATAGGCGTCTTTAGACCAGTCATGGTGCAGCACGAGGACATTGCGCTCTAGTGAGTGGAGGTGAGTTGTAACATCCCGATTTCTCATATATGATGAAAGGTTAAAATAAAATTGATCTTGCTACATATATCATCAAAGTGTGCTTACCTTTTCGGCCACAAATCCGTTTAAAACTCCAGAATTAAGCGTGTTTGAGCAGGAATAATAGAAGGATGGGTGATTTATCGGGAAGTGATTCACGATATCTGATAGTGCTCAAATTAACCCTACATCTACTTTTACTCTCTCAAATAAGAGGTTCAATTGTACTACTTGGGGATCGAATCCACAAAGACTCTAAGATTAGAAAATAGATTTATTGTTTTCGAAATTATGCTAGACAGTAATGATATTAAGCAAGTAAATTAATAGAAGTTATTTTTTGTTTATTGATATCACTTAAATTACCATAAGGAGTGATTTGTACTCTCTCAATTAGATGTCGAGTTGTAACACTTAGGGATCGAATCCACAGAGAGCTAAGACACACAATAGACTATAAAATCAAGGTTAAGCTAGGCAATCAATATTAAAGCAGTAAATAAAGTAAGCATTGTGAACAAGACAATTGTTCGATTGGTTGAAGTTGTAATTAATGAGGAGAAAAAGTTAGACTTAAGGATTTATCAATCAAGAGATTCATTACTAAAATCAAGAATGCTAAGGGTTTAATAGATTCAATTCTAGAACTCGATTTTAATAATTAAGTAATCCAGTTTTCGTATGCAATTACTAATCAGCTGTCTAAGTCATGTGTTCCAGCTATCGCGTGCGAACAAGGAGCGAGCGTCGATCGATGCTATGGCAAGAGCGTCGATCGATGCTATGGCCAGAGCGTCGATCGATGCTTCTTCAGACAAGTGTTAATGACCTAATCAATTATGTTCAACTAGATTCCTAGACCAATTGTCATAAACACCTAGGTATCTAATTCACTCAGGGTTCGGGTTCTGTTAATCAATTGCACTTTGGTGCCTCTCAATTGTCCTATGATTCTAGGTTCAAACAATCAGTCACTCTGTCGTATTTTTCTAACTATTACATATCCTAGTATTACAAGCTACCCTGGTGTAGAATTCAATAAGCAATCCTAGCAATCCTAACAGATAATCAGTATGACATTAGGCTCATGAAATCTCTAAATCTAACAATGTGATTACTCATACATGGAAGCAATAACAAAAATCATAGTCTGAATAAATAATAGAATAGAAAGCAATAGTAAAACCAATGGAGTTCCAATCAATCTCCAAAGGAGAATTGATCTTCTCTCCAACCCTAAAACTAAGAGCAATAAATGATAGACAGCGTAGCCGTCAACAATGGCTTAGAAAACACATTAGTAGGGTTCTGAGTCGTCCAGGGATATTATGGTAACTTGTGGTAACTTCTGGGCTTAAGTTGGTCATGAATAGGCTCGGACCGCGTTCTGGCAACACGGTCAATCGACACCAAGAGTGCACCATCGATCGACATTCCATTCAACTCCTCGACAGCTCTCTCGCGAGACAGACTGGCCACTCTTCAGTAAAACAAGTATAACTTCCGATCTAACCGTTGGATTGACCTCAAAACGGTGGCATTGGAAAGATAATTAAAGTCTATATTTTGTTTCAAAAGATCGGCTCAATCGCACCATGGGAAGGTCTCCATACATATCTAAATATTGGTCACGTCGTGCAGTTCTGCACCTCAAAAGTCTCCAAAAGGTACCAAAATCACCACATTCTTCCAAAATGTATCTGAACCAGAAAACACTCTAAAAGACTCCAAGTCTTAGTAAATATATCCTAAAAAACTTATATACCATGGCTAAAAGTGGGTAAAATCCATGGTATATCAACTCCCCCAGACTTACTCTTTTGCTTGTCCTCAAGCAAAACACTCAGAGTAGTCTTTTTAAAGAGGTTTGAAAACAACAGTGACTCACACAATTTTAAACTCACTATCATCACCTCTACAATGTTGCAAGCCACATCAAATCAATCCCAACTTTAGTGGTACTTTATACACCCTATCCTAGCTGAGCAACCAAATTCATCTACCCAACAACTTAGCAAATACTGTCTGACTAACCCCTCTACTGACCTCATTTCTTACATATAAAAAAAGTTAAGGCTTTACATTGGGAGTATCTATCAAATGACACATGGACTCTTACCCCAGCAGGTATCTGAGTATACATGTAGTCTTATTATGGTTTCTTTTTTCCCTATATATCTCCCTTTTCTGAATACTTTTATCTCAATTCCGATAAACAATGATGCTGATACAGTCCATCTTATTCATCTTCTTTTTGATTTTTTTTTCTTTTCTCTCTTCTTGGCAAAGTCTAGGCGAATAGTGGGGTACTTCGGTAATGTACCTACCCCTCGCTTCCAACAATGTGTGATCATTCCTTTGAATTAGAATAGTGGGGTCATAGGTAATGTACCTACCCCTCTACATCTGAGGAAATCATCTCAATATTTTATTTTACTTTCTTTCGGGATGCCAAAGGGAGGAGAGAAGGAAACCAAAATCTCCCAGATTTTTACCTTTCAGACCTAAAGTAGGAATCCGATCCAGTGTATACCAAGCCCCAAGACAAGCAAATTAAGCTCAATTAGGTTGGAGGTCAGTTTTGGTTCCTTCAAACATTCCCAGTAAGTGTTAATAACTGGCACGTGATCCACTTTGGTATCTTTAGTACACTCTGTAGTAAGTAAATCTAAGAATGGTGCTAGAGAGTGGTTAGATAATAAGTAAAACTGAAAAAGTTCATCATCCCCTTCTTGACTCAATAAAGCTCAATAAAACACATAAAAATAAAACTCAAAATAAAACACAAAATCATTAGAATCTCCTCCAGACTTAAACAACACTGTCCTCAGTGTTATACAGTTTAGGGTATGAATGGTAACTAGGGAACGTCGATGAATAATGCATTCCCTAACGTTCCTAAAAAAATATCACCATTCACAAGGAATAAATTTTTCTTTTCATTCCCTACCATTCTTTTTTTTTGTAGAGAAATAAATAACAAAAGTATTCCTTGTTAAAATTGAGAAGAAACAACCATTCCTTTTCATTCATGTAATTTTATTCGTTTACGTTCCTTTTCTATTTGTTCCTGTTGTTTCCAGAATGGTCACCAGTCGAACCCTAAAATTGGTGGGAAAATAAATCACAAGTACTAAATTTAACAAGGAAAGTCGGTATACCTTCTTGCTGGATGTGAATGTCGATCGACACAGTTAAGTGGCGATCGATCAATTCTGTTGATGCTCTGTCAAGCGACACTGATCAGGCGTCTCACGATGCTCGTGAAGTGGTGTCGACCGACAATGATTAGGTGTCGGTCGATGCTGGTATATAACCTCTTTTCCTTGGTTCTCTTTTATATATATATATATATATAATTATACCTGAAATTAATAAAACACAAAAAATCAGTAATAAATAAAACCAAATATTTTTTTTTGCCGATGAACAGTATCTCTGCTAAAGTGTCGATCAACGTTTTTGCTACAGTGTCGCTGCTACAGTGCCTATACTACAGTGCGTTTGTGATATATGGTGTTTTTCGCACCATTGTACAAAGGATTTACAACTTGTTTTCAATGTTTTATCAAGTTAGTCCAGTCATTTTAGAGTAATTTCAGGTCTGGAGTAGGCTAAAGAGTTGAAGGAAGAAGCGTGAAGAAAGGAGTAAGAATTGGAGTCTTTTCCCACGGAACAATCATGCGGAGCAGTCTGACGGTTGATGAACAGTATCTCTGCTAAAGTGTCGATCAACGTTTTTGCTACAGTGTCGCTGCTACAGTGTCGCTGCTACAGTGCGTTTGTGATATTTTTTTGCCGATGAACAGTATCTCTACTAAAGTGTCGATCAATGTTTTTGCTACAGTGTCGCTGCTACAGTGTCGCTGCTACAGTGCGTTTGTGATATATGGTGTTTTTCGCACAATTGTACAAAGGATTAACAACTTGTTTTCAATGTTTTATCGAGTTAGTCCAGTCCTTTTAGAGTCATTTCAGGTCTGGAGTAGGCTAAAGAGTTGAAGGAAGAAGTGTGAAGAAAGGAGCAAGAATTGGAGTCTTTCCCCACGGAACAATCATGCAGAGCAGTCTGACGGTTGATCCCACTAGGAACAGCCCGGCGATTGTTCCCGACATTTATGGAAGTTTCCATATCTGTCAAAGATTTTCCCTAATCACTTATTCTCTCCTCTGAAGTCGAGGACGCCTCCGTATAAAAAGCCATCCTTATCTTTATTTTCTTTTTACGCTAGTTTTGCAAGAAGACCTAGACGGATATTTTGGATTTACAAGAAGACCGTGTAGTCGATAGCTTGATATTGAGTGAATGAGCCGAGCATCCCTAGTCAGCGAAAGTAGATACTAGGGTGCTCGGTGAACCTATCGGACTTGATCTATATTGCTTGCAGTCGATCCCTGACCCATACGAGAGTTTAGGCGTCAAGCTCGATCCGCATCAACACCCAATGAGTGATCCCAGTTCTAATTGAGTTATCCGTGTTCTAGATTGTGCTGCATTGCGCTTGAATAAATGTTTGGTTTAGCATCAACACCCGATGGGAAACCCTAGACTGGCTTCTTTTTAATATTGAATTTACTCTTTACAATCATTTACTTTACTTGCACGTCACTATTTAATTCAAACCCCACTTTTAGTTTTAGCTAAGTTGAAAACTCACAAGAATAAAGTGTAGACTGGTCCTCTGGATTGAATTTTAAATACTACAATTACAACTGTTAACTTGATAGTAGGAAAGGTTCAGTTTTAGTGTATCAAGTTTTGGCGCCGTTGCGACGGGGACCAGATATTTAACTTTATTTTTCAGTTCTATACTTAGTCTAAAACATCTAATTTGCTTTCCTCTCTTTGTTGCAGCAAATGATCCAGGTGCATGACCAATAGATATACTCGGAGCAACGCACAAGGACCATTATTCACGCTAAGCAACGAAGAGCTTGCAAGATTAGAAAGACATAACCGTCAACAACCACGGCCTACTGACATAACAATGGATGATCATGGAGGCCAGGATGATCTCACTGCTGCAATGGCACTCATGCAACAACAAATGCAGCAGATGCAACAGACCATCAATACACAGGAAGCTGCTCGCCAAGCAGCGGCTGAACTTGATGCACAGAAAGCTGAGCAACAAGGCGCTCCCATCGACAAGATTATGAGATCAAGCCTGCTTTGATCGGCCTGGTGCAGAGAAAGATGTTCAACGGCCTCGCAGCTGAAATTCCGTTAGACCACATCGCGAACTTTGAGAGAGTCTGCAACTTCTCTCGCGCAATGGAGTGCCACCAGACTACGTCAAATGCACCCTGTTCCCATTCTCTCTTGATGGGAAAGCAGCTCGCTGGTTAGCCTCTCTCCCGACTGGTACACTTACTACATGGGAACAAGTCAGAGCAGCGTTCTTAAGTCACTTCTAAACAAAGTCCAAAACCGCAGCTCAGAGGCATAAGATCTCCAATTTTAAGCAAAAGACTGACGAGCCCTTCTATGATGCTTGGGAGCGTTACAAGAAGTACCGAAGGGAATGCCCTCACCATGGGTTCGAGGACGATTACATACTGGAAGTGTTTTATGATGGAGTGAGCTATGAGTTTCGAAATGCTCTAGATTCCTCGAGTTATGGAGACTTCATGACTCAAACAACACAAGGCGCATTCGCACTGATCGAGAATATGACGTCGAGCTCACTCAACAAGAACAAGGAGAACGATCACTCTAAGACCGAGAACATCATTGATGATCTAGCGGCAAAGGTTGACCAGCTGATTAAGGGCAATCAGAGCCAAGTGTTTATCATGGAAGAAACCGCTTCAGAGAATAGTGCATCAGATGTCACACCTGACGCAGAGAACACAGTGGACGATCAACAAGAAGTGAGCTATGTCACTGGACAAGGATGGCAGTACAAGAACTACCGCCCGAACCCTAACGTGAGGAACAATGCTCACCTCTTTGTGTATCCTAAGCAAGACAAACTGGTTGACAACGCGCATAACATTCAAGGACAGAACACCGGGTATCAGAAACCGTACCAAGGAAGAACATATGTTCTGAGCCAGGCGCAGCACAACCAGTTTCAGAACCAAAAGCAGCAAACTGCTCAACAAGCCGCTCCCTCGTCTATGACTGCTCCGCAAGACGAAATGAAGGGTCTAGCGACGATGATGCAGCAATTTCTCCAGGGTCAACAAATTCAAGGGAAAGCGTTGAATCAAGTCACCATAGACATCAACTCCAGAATGAACCACATGTTCAATGACCTGAGCACCAAATATGACAATGTCACTAACCACATGAGACAGATGGACGTTCAGATCGCTCAGACAGCTGAGAGCGTCAAGAGACAGCAAGGTACTCTACCTGGAAACACCGATAAAAATCCTAAAAATGCAGTGCAGTAGCACTAAGGAGTGGAAAGAGACTACCAGATGCGATCCCTAAGAAGCTATCAGCGGAAGAGAAGGGCAAGCAAAAGGAGGGTGAGAAACCACAATCCAAAGCTGTCCCTCTATCTGACGGGGAAACGGAACAGCATGCTGAGACTGATCCGACCCCATTCACTACACCTGTCGAGTCTGTTCCTCCGCGCGAATACATTCCCAAGGTTCCATACCCTTTTCCCGCAAAGATATCTCGGAAGGATCGTGAGGAGACAAAGTGTAAGAAGATGCTAGAGGATCTAACTATCAAGTTACCTCTGATTGATGCCATCCAGATGATACCTTCTATGCAAAGTTTGATGAAAGGTCTGGTCTCCGGTAAGATAACTGGAGACAGTGAGTTATTGTTAGTTTCAAAGGAGTGCAATGCAGTGCTTCAGAACAGGCCGATTAAGAAATTGGGTGATCCAGGCAAGTTTGTTCTCTTAATACAAATTGGGAAAACGGTGTTCGCTTGTTCCCTTTGCGAGCTGGGCTCCAGTGTCAACCTCATGCCTTACTCCGTGGCAAAGCCACTGGGGTTCACAGACTTCTAACCAACAAGAATTTCCTTGGTGTTCGCGGACAGATCAGTTAAGTCACTAGTGGGTATTCTGGAAGATCTCCATGTTCGAGTAGGCAACACTTTTGTCCCAACAGATTTTGTGGTTCTAAAAGTTGAAGAAGAACCAAGAGATCCACTCATTCATGGTATTTCATCTGATTTATGCATGCATAGAATACATCTAGAAGATGAATCAATGACTTCTATAGAACATCAGAGGAGGTTAAATCCGAATCTAAAAGATGTTGTTAAGAAAGAGATAATGGAACTTCTAGAGGCTGGTGTGATCTATGCCATCTCTGACAGTAACTAGGTTAGCCCTGTTCATGTAGTTCCTAGGAAAGGTGGAATAACTGTAATAACAAATGCGAAGAATGAATTGATTCCAACTAGAACTGTAACTGGACATCGCATGTGCATTGATTTTCTCAAATTGAAAGTTGTGACTCGCAAGGATCATTTCCCACTCCCTTTCATTCATCAAATGCTTGAAAGATTGGCTAACAACCCACACTATTGCTTTCTAGATGGTTATTCAGGTTTCTTTCAGATCCCCATCCACCCAGACGATCAGGAGAAGACAACGTTCACATGCCCATACGGCACGTTTGCCTACATGAAGATGCCATTCGGCTTGTGCAATGCTCCTGCGACCTTTCAACGTTGCATGATGTCCATTTTTACTCATCTGACATAATGGAGGTTTTCATGGATGACTTTAGTGTCTATGGAATCTCTATTTCTGTCTGTTTGAGAAATTTGTGCAGGGTGTTGCAACGATGCGTGGAGAAAGATCTGGTGCTCAACTGGGAGAAGTGCCACTTCATGGTCAAGGATGAGATTGTTCTCGGACACAAGATCTCTTAGAAGGGGATCGAGGTTGACAAGGCAAGGATCGAGGTGATGATGAGCCTGCAACCACCAACCACAGTCAAGGGAATCATAATCTTCTTGGGACACGCCGGTTTCCATAGGAGGTTCATCAAGGATTTCTCAAAAATCGCAAGACCACTCACTAGGCTGCTCTGCAAGGACACCAAGTTTGAGTTCGATAGGGATTGCTTGGGTGCTTTCCACACAATAAAAGGAGCTTTGATCAGTGCCGCAATCGTTCAACCTCCAGACTGGACCTACCTTTGGAGATCATGACTGACGAAAGTGATTTCGCAGTGCTAGGACAGCGAAAAGATAAGAAACTGCACGTGATCTACTATGCGAGCAGGACAATGGACGAAGCTCAATGCCAATATGCTACGACAGAGAAGGAAATTTTAGCCATTGTCTACGCTTTCGAGAAGTTTAGGTCGTACCTAGTAGGTTCTAAGGTGATAGTACACACGGATCATGCAACCTTGAGATACCCGCTGACCAAAAAGGATGCCAAACCACCCCTACTGAGATGGATTCTCCTACTCTTGAGATCAAGGATAAGAAGGGAATTGAGAATGGAGTCACCGATCATCTGTCCAGGATGAAGATCGACGAAGCGACTGCTCTCGATGACAGTCTTCCTGAAGAGCACGTTTACACGATTGGTCTGTATGTCGAGAACAGGCAAGATACTCTTACCGCAGACTGTTCCGCAGACTATTCCGCAGACCAGGAACACTTCGTTGCTGCGATCAAGAAGAGATATTCCAATCTACCTTGGTTTGCTGAAATGGCTAATCTTTTAGCTGCGGAGAAGGAACCAGTTGAGTTTACTGGTAATGAGAAGAGGAAGTTTCTGAGGAATGCAAAACTCTACTTTTGGGATGAACCGTTCCTGTACAGACACTACAAGGATGGAGTGTTCCGATGATGTGTTCCGGAAGCTGAGATTCCAGGGATCCTACACCACTGCCATGGTTTCTCATATGCCGGACACTTTGCAGCATTCAAGACCGTCTCCAAGGTCTTGCAAGCCGGTTTCTGGGGCCCACAATGTTCCTTGATGCACAAGCTTTCATCTCCAAGTGCAAGTCATGCCAACGACAAGGGAACATCAGCAAGAGGAACGAGATACCTTAGAACTTCATATTCGAGATCGAGGTTTTCGACTATTGGGGGATAGACTTCATGGGACTATTCCCACCTTCATACAAGAACCTGTACATTATGGTCGCAGTGGATTATGTCTCAAAGTGGGTGGAGGCAATCGCCAGCCCCACTAATGATGCGCGTGTTGTGACCAAGATGTTCAAATCTATCATCTTTCCAAGGTTTGGAGTACCTAGGGTGGTCATAAGCGATGGAGGCACCTACTTCATCAATAAGGTCTTCCAAGGCCTCTTGAAAAAGAAAGGTGTCAAGCATAAAGTTGCAACCGCATATCACCCTCAAACAAGTGGCCAAGTGGAAGTGTCTAATAGAGAGATCAAGAGCATCTTGCAGAAAACAGTCGGCACTACACGCAAGGACTGGTCTCTCAAATTAGATGATGCACTAGGGGCCTATAGAACAGCCTTCAGACGCCACTAGGGACCACTCCATATCACCTGGTCTATGGCAAGGCTTGTCATCTCCATGTGGAACTAGAGTACAAGGCGACATGGGCTGTCAAACTGCTCAACTTCGATATCAAATCAGCCAAGGAGAGGCACTCCATCCAGATTCACGAGCTAGAAGAGATCATGCATATGGCTTATGAGAGCACAAAGATCTACAAAGAAAAGACCAAGGCATATCATGACAAGCAGATCATCAGCAGAAGCTTTGAACCGAATGATCAGGTCCTGCTCTTCAACACCAGGCTGAAGCTGTTCCCAGGAAAGCTGAAGTCAAGATGGTCTGGGCCGTTCACCATCAAGGAGGTCCGGCCATATGGAGCAGTTGTGTTGCTGGACACAAACGGAGGAGAGTTTGTTGTTAATGGACAGCGTCTCAAGCCATACCTTGCTGAAACAACAATCGCAGACGGTGAAGAAATTCCCTTTAGCGATCCCTCCACAGCCTAATCGGCTAATTAAAGTCAAGCTAGTGACTTAAATCGAGCGCTTGGTGGGAGGCAACCCACTGGTAAGTGTAAATATGTTTTTCCCTTCAATATTTATGTAGTTTGTTTTGAATTTTTGCTTCAGAAAAAATAAAACCGAAGTTTTCCGGAGGAACAATCCAAAGACTGTTCTCACTGGAGAACAATTGTTCCCTCAGGTAAGTCTTCGGACCCAAAAAAAAAAAAATTAAAAACAAAAAAGTAGAAGAGGAAGCGTTTAGGGTTTGCCTATTTAAGGCCATCCCACTCCACTTCCCCACTTAGCCCCACTCGCCGCAAACTCCTCTCCCTTAAGAGATAGAACCCTAAGCCAAACTCTTTAATCTCTCAATCAATTCTCACTCTTTTTTATTGTAATATCTTGGAATTTCGAGTTCAATCTATTTTTGCAGTCACCTCTCTCAACCGAACAAGGTAACGAATCGACAACTCCCACAATCGCGCATGCAAATCTCGATTTGTGGTCCTCTCTCTTTTTCTTTCTTCTCGCGCTGTTCAATCAGTTCTAGTTAGCAACATCTTTGAATGAACACATCCTAGGTTGCTAGATTGATAGAAGAATCAAACTGAGAAAGAGTATGAACCGCCTTGTTTTGAATTTTGAATGTGACTTAGCAATAGAAACCCGACCGTTCGCATACTCGCTATTGAGGTGTTCGCTTGAGGATGTTGATTGATCTACTGATTTGGTTAACGTTTATGATGAATCGCAGAAAATTGTTATTCATGTTATAGTTGGGTTGTTTGGGAATTGAATGGACTTGAGTTTAATTGAGAATGGGTATAAGTTCCATCCCTTTCTAGACAGCCCACGAACCGTACTAATCTATAACTGCTTGTTCTGTTTGCAGATACCTCCACGGACCAAGAAAAAGTCGGTTAAAATGCCAAAGGTCACCCGCGAGAACTACGTGCCGCCTCCAAACCACAGTGCTCCGGCTTCCTACCCATGGCTGCGTGTGGGCAAAGAGGGTCAGCCAATCAATCTCGACGACCCAATGCTCCTCGATTTCAACTGTGAGGGATGGGATGAGGAATCTGCGGCAAGATGCAACACGCTCCTCAATGCCGAGATCCTGCCCACTTGCTTCGGTCATGCCGACACCCTTGTCTGCCTTGGGATCGACACCGATGTGTTCGAAACACTCCACGCCATGGGGATTGCTCCCCTCTGCTACCGAACACACGAGCTCTACACAGACCTCATGCGACAAGTGCTCGCTACAACTCACATCGGGGACGACAACCCTTCCGCGCCTACATATGAGAAATGCTCCTTCTCTTTCTTGGCTGACGGCAAGTTTTGCTCCCTCTCGCTTGACAAGTTCAACGAGATATATGCGATTTCGGACGAGCGTACGGAGGTAGCAGAGGAGAATAAGTTCGTGCCAACATACCGCTTTTGGGACCTCATTCCAAACGGAACATTCACATCCCGCAAGGTGTACCAGTCCCAGATCTGAAACCCTACTCTAAGGGTTATTGCGAAGTTGGTCTCCAACCTCCTATTCGCTAAAGATCAGACCTCCAAGGTCACCAAGGGAGAGCTGCAGATGTTGTACTTGGGACTTGAGGACGAGATTCGCAGAGCTAGAGCTGGGATCCCAATTCAGCCGGTGCAAACTAACCCTGGGTACCATCTGATATGGATGTTCTATTCACGAAGGGACTGCTTGATGAGGAATGACAACAAGAAGAATCCCTGTGGTAGCCTAATCACTCCTCTGTTGAAATACTTTGGGATCAACCTCAGATCATATGCGGTCAACCATGAGATTGAATATGTCGACACCCCTTATCTGGTCGCTTGCCACATCCTTCGCGACGAGAGCACTTACAAGTTCGCAAACAAGGAGGGGAACGTGTTGTACTGCAAACTCCTGCAGTCTCACCTCACGAACTTCAACTCGATCGAGAACATACGCTTCCTGCCTGACCTGGAGTTCCTCTGCACCGATCCACGAGCGCCGGCTACGGAAGCTGACATGGAAGATGTGTAAGACATCACACCGGATGACCACGCCGCCTATTACTTAGGCCCACTTGAGGACGATGCAGATGACGCGACATACCACTGCTGGATGGTTGATTCCCATCGAAAGAACAACAGCCTCATGAAGAGGATCCTCAAGGCGATCACGGGTGGCTGTTTCGGCGGCGAAGAGGGCATAACATCTGAGCAGGAGCAGACACTTCAGCAATCACATCGCCCAGGCAAGGAACCGGTTGGATCTTCCGCAGTTGGAGAGTGACTACCGTGGAACAGGAGGACAGCTGGTCGCTCCGAGCACTACAAGAAAAATGGCCTTTCTTAGCGTAAGGAAACATCTATTAAATGCCTTTGTTAGCGTTATTGAAACCGCTATGTCTGCCCGAGCTATAATAGGTCCCCCCTATATTATAGCATTTTTTGACATGCTATCGTAGTTTTACAATATGATAGCTTTTTTTATGGTTTGCTATTACTGAGTGATATTAATAATAGCATGTATATAGGATGCTATATATTCTATACGATAGCAAATTTTACAAGTTATTATATATATTTTTATGGCACAATTCACCATTGTGGTTTGCAATATGATAGCAATTTTGTTAGTGCTATATTTTCGATATCGTAGCAGTAATTTTGTGTCATAGTATTTGTTGTTATTTATGTGGTAACCTGTTCCTATTCGATTGAAAATCTTATAACCTGCCACATTCATTGATGCAGACACAAGTTCCAAAATACAAAGTCTTAATCCGAACAACAACAAGTTAGCTAGAACATAACCCAGACAACAAGTCTCAATCCAAACTAGAACACAATAACATCCAAGTAGAGTGAGTAGAATAGTACATTACACATGATAGACGTCTTAACACAAGATCACCTTCTCCTTTGGCCATGCAATGCATGAGCCAATTGCATCTCCCAAACACTCGATCTCAGAAGATGGACCCCAAACCTCTGCGAAAGTCACCTTCACCACATCAATCCAGACTTTAACTGCATTTGGTCCCAAGGGAACAAAGTGAACAGTCTGTTCTGGGTTGTCTGATGCCCAACGTCCTTCTGCAACCACCTGCTTGTTCCCGCTAATGGACATCAACTTGCACTTCTGGTTCTCTTTTGGAGCAGCATCGTTTTGACAATGACGCTACAATGTATTCAAGACAAACAATTTTATGTCAATGAAATATATAACAACAAACGGACAGCTACTACGAACTTTACCTGAGATCTTCGAAGAGGAGATGCAACTTGAGTTTTCTTCGGAGTAGCTTTTGCAGGTTGTTGCACTGGAGACTTAGAAACTGGTGACGAAGCAGAAAATGTGTGCCCTGGAGATTTGCTTGTAGCAGTCGATGCTTTAGGAGATGTGGGTCGTGTTGAATTTGTTGTGTTTTCAAACATACACTTACTTGTAGGCCATGCTACAAAGTGCTTAACAGAGTCCCAAAGGTATGTCATTTCTGGTCTAGGTCTCCACAGAAATGTGTCAGGTTCATGCACCACATCTACAAATACTTTCACTGCATTTGGTCCGAGAGGGAGACGATTAACCAATGCTTTTGGTTCTTGACACTGCCAACGGCCTTCAGCAACAACTTCGTCAGTAGTTGTCCAAGGTGATAGGAGTTTGCATTTGTTAACAGAATACGCCGTTGGGCTCTAGCAGACACAAGCATATGTTAATGATCACAACAACTCAGACAAAGAACAACAAAGTAAACTGTAAAAACTTGCTTCTTGATTACACATCTTACCCTAAGAGGAATATCTTCAGAATACATCGACTGGTCTGAAATAATGCAGTTATTGGCAGGCCATGCAACCATCTCGCCAACCGCTTGCTCAACAATACACATACCGGTTGCAGGCCTCCATAAAAAAGCATCGGACTTGATTGCAGTTTCAACCAATACTTTAACAGCAAGAGGACCTAAAGGGATGTCATTCACAAAGTCTTCCGGTTCAGATGAAATAACACGACCCTCAACAACTTTTTCATCAGAACCAGACCAATCAACCAACACACACTTAGGGTGTGCGCTTTTGTTAACACTCTACATAAATATATTTTAAAACATGTCAGTGCATTACTTACTTCACAATTACTAACCAATTATTGTGAAGATGTAAATTACTTACTCTTGCTCTTGCAGTAGCTGAGTTTTCACCTATCTCAGGTTCTTGCTGTAACATAAATGCATGTAAGTAATCAGCTCATAACTAACATCCAAGAATATAAACATGCTTAGTATAACTAACCTGTCTCTTCATCCTAGCAAGTTCAGATTGCAACTCGTTAACCTGGTTCATCAAACCAAGGTGCTTCTCTTCCATTTCAGCCATAAATTGTTTCTTCATTTGAAAACAAGCTAACTTCGTCTTCCCAGTGTTTCTTCCCATCGCCCTCAAGTGACCAGGATTGTCAGGTCCTAATAGTACTGACAGCGGATCCACACTAAGGTTTGTTGAATTAGAATTAGCACTGTGATCAACGATCTCAGCTGCCTTTTTCTGTCAACAAAAAATATGTTACTAAGCATATAGTAATATCTTTGAAGCACCAAAAAAAACTACTTACAAACTTCTCCGCAGCTAGCATATTGACTGGTGTTCCATTTTTTTTTTGTACGTAACTTGACCCACACTTTAAGCCTACTCACTTTCGATACTCCACCACTCTCTTGTTTCTGATGAAAACATGACATCAGATGTGAAAAAGGTAGTAAGTGAAGAAAAAGTAAATAGATAAGGTGAAGAAATGTACCATATCCTCCGCTAGTCTAACCATTCCTCTACGGCTACAAGTGTGAGGAATTTGTTTGCTCCTCATCTCCTTGTATTTATCACTCAATACCTTAAAGTCTGAACTGATTTTACACTTGACAAATTTTTGCCACTCCACTGGATTAACATTCTTTGGTCTCAGATTCATCCTCTCTTGGTTAGTAGTTTTGCCCCTTATCTGCGTGACAAGTCTTGATTTTGACGCCCTCCATAAACATCCCATTTGCTTCAACACAGCATTCTTCTGATAGTCTTCATCAAGCTCAAACCTTGCCTACAATCATAAATATATCAAATTAATTACAGATATCGATACAGAACCATCAAATGTGAAAATGTAATAGGAGAAAGTCACCTGAACAGATTTCCAAAGAACAGTTTTAACTTCCTCACTGATTTTCCTCCAATCATCAAATGTGACAGGAACATGTTCCAGCACTAGTGGACCTAGGTATGAAGACAGCTTCACTGATCCTTCACCAACAGGATCTCCAAAATCATTGAACTCCACTCTTTCTCTAGCATTTGGATCTCTGGCGATGTGCTTCATCTTGGTTGGACCTCGGTGTTTCTTCTGCTTAGGCTGAACTTCACTCAATTCCACCTCTCCTTCAGGCTCTTCTTCCTGCTCGTTAACGTCAGTCTCCACGGCCCTGTTAGCCTCTTCCGGCTCTTCATGCTCGTTAGCAGCTGCAGTTTCTTCATTTTCTCGAATCTCTTCATGCTCCTTCTCAGCGACAGGCTCCTGATCTTTTTCAGAATCATGCTACGGTTGACATTCTACAGTACCAATAAATTCTACTTCCACATCAGACTTCTTCTTCCTGCCCCTCTTTGTGATCTTCGTGTCTTTGTTGGTGACCTTACTAGTAGGCGCATTCTTTTTCATTCCTGTAGTCTTTGGACGACCCATTTAATTCACCTGAAACAAATTACACATTAGTTAGTACAAGATACAAAAAGAACTATGAAACTACATCAGTCATCACAAAAAAGAATACACAAGAGTCAAGCATCAAACAAGACACATATCACAGAAGACCTCACAAAAGAACACAAAACAGTCAAGCATCAAGCAAGACACATATGACATGCATCACACATATATGCCTTCACAATCAACTCAGGCATTGTGAGCTTCATCTATTTCAACATCCATATCAATGATTGATGGCAATGGTCCAATATCTATGTTGACATCTTCTTCTTCTGTTTCATTGTATCTTCTTGATGGACCTCTTAGGACAACATACCAGCAGGATGTATCATCCTCCCTTGAGTAAAACACTTGTTTTGCCTAAGAAGCTAATATGTATGGATCCCTATTAAAGGAAACTTGAGACTGATTCAAGTTAACAAGTGTGTACCCATCTTCCACCTTAACTCCGTTTCCTCGTACGTCCCATTGACACCTGAATAGAGGGACGTAAAAGACATTATAGTCCAACAAGATAATCTCTGTAACTCTCCCATAGTATGATACCAAATCGACGACTTGTGAAGTGTCTTTTGCACTCGCTCTACACATTGCAGTAGCCTCATAAAATACTCCACTGTTTTGGCTCAGCCTCTGAACTGAGTTTGTGTGAAAGCGCTGTCCGTTCACTATGTAGCCTGTATATGACCTTGCAGTACTACATGGACCATATGCCAACCATTTTAGAGTCTCTCCATGTGTTTCAGAATCCACTTTTATCTAGCAAAAAGTATAATCAATTGTCAGAATAGAAGAATAATTAATTCAGAAACGCAACAACTGTTATAAACTTACCTGCTCTTTTAACCAAGAAGCAAAATTCAGGGTATGTGTACTCCACAAATATGTTGCATCACGTCTACATCTTGCATTTGTGTCTTGTAGAAATTGTAGATGCATGGTTGTGACACAAAAAACAAATGTTTCAGTTCCTACGTAGCTTATAGGTTACGAAGTTAAAAAATGCAGTCACTTACTCAACATAAGGGTCAACAACAGATGTGTTCTGTAGGACAGCAAGGTGGGCTGTTTTCTTCTCCATTTCAGACAGGTTAATTGATTTTGGTGCCGATATTGGACGTCCCTCTAGGATTGTCTGGCTCTCATAGTCAGCATTCCTATCTAATTTCTCCTCCACATTGGTTGTCGTTTTAAGAAACGCACTGCAGAACTGCATGCACTCTTCTGCAAGATAGGACTCAGCAATACAACCCTCTGGCCTCGCAGTGTTTCTAACATAGTCTTTCAGGATCTTCATGTGTCTACATAGAGTAAAAAAAGTTTTAGTCACAGTCTAGAGATTTTAAAATTTAAATATAGTATAAGTTACCTCTCAAATGGATACATCCAGCGAAAATGGACTGGACCACATAGTTTAGCTTCCCTTCCAAGATGAACTGTCACATGAACCATTATGTCGAAGAAGCTTGGAGGAAAAAATCTCTCAAACATACAGAGAGTTTCCACAACTTCTGCTTCCAATTTTGAAATCTGCTCTACATCTATTACTCGCTGGCATAACCGGTTGAAGAATGCACACATCCGTAATATTGCTAGTCTCGGGCCTTTAGGTAATAATCCTCTAACTGCAACCGGGAGTAACTGTTGCATCAGCACATGATAATCATGTGATTTGAGACCTGATACCTTACACCCTTCTACTGAAACACCCCTAGATATGTTTGAACAATATCCATCAGGTCCTTTAAAATCAGAAAGTCGCTTGCAGAATACTTTCTTCTCACTCTTCGACAAAGACCAAGGTGCTGCTGGCAGGTAAGTCCTTTTCCCTTTGGCCCTCGGGTGCAGATCCTTTCTAATACCAAGATGTTCCAGATCCTTACGTGTATCGAGACCATCCTTCGAATTCCCACAGTGAAGTAACGTTGCATTACGTCCAAATTATGCCTCACGGGTAGTTCCTAAATATCAATACAAAAGAAGCAAAACTGTGAGAGTCTTAAAGATAATAATATACAAGGAATATTATGTGTTCAATATAAGACTTACCTCCCAATAAGGAAGTTAAAAGAAGATAGATCTTTTTTTCCATCTTGACAACTCCTCCTCATCAACTTCATCTTCTTCCTCTGCCTCAGATTCACTGGAAACGTCCTCAATATCACAGTCTTCTTCAACACTCACGGTTCTTTTCCTCTTCGTTCTACCTTCTTTAAAATTCCCAAAGTTGTTAACAAAGTGCTTCAGGTTATTGGAAATGTCATGACCAGATAGTATCCTAGACTTTCTCCTTTGTTCAGCTTGTCCATCAAACCAAGCCTTCTTCGACCTATATCTATGCGTTGGTGGGAGACCCTTTCTATGAGACATATACACATGCTTCCTACAGAACTTCAGCCACATACTATCTGTGTGTTTCCCGCACACAGGACAACCCATTTTTCCTTTCACTTTGCATCCAGCTAGATTTCCATAGGCTGGGAAATCACTAATAATGCAGAGCAGCATTGCCTTCATTGTAAATGCAGTGTTACTCACAACATCATATGTTGACTCTCTTTTGCTCCACAACTGATTTAAATCCTCTATTAATGGCTCTAAGTAGACATCAATACTATTATCAGGCTGTTGTGGACCAGGAATGAGCAGTGTTAGCATGATATTCTCCTTCTTCATACATAGGTAGGCAAATTGTAGTTAACTAACAGCACAGGCCAACAACTGTACTTACTGCTCTGCATGTTGAAAGGATTAAATCCATCCATAGAGAGTCCCAGCCGTATATTCCTTTCCTCAGCGGCAAATGTGGGATACTTGTCATTCATTTGTTTCCATGTCACAGAATCTACGGGATGCCTTAGTTTCCCATCGCTGCTCTGGTTAGTAGAATGCCACCTTAGGTTTCTGGCCATTTCTTCAGACCTAAACATCCTCTTTAGCCGTGGGATTATTGGAAAGTATCTTAATACTTTCTGTGGGACACCTTTCTTGATCTCACCAGTGTGCTGGTTATTCTTCCATCTTGAGGCCTTACATTTAGGACAACTGTCGAGCTTCTTCAACTTCTTTCTAAACAGGCAGCGATCATTAACACACGCATGAATCTTCTCATAACCCATATCAAAAGACTTCAAGAACTTCTTAACTTCGTACAGTGATGTATGCAACACGTTATCCTCTGGTAACATCTCCGGCAACGTCTCAAGTAGATCATCGAAGCTCTTGTCAGACCAGCCATTCTTAGTCTTCAGCCTAAACAATGACACGATGGCTGATAACTTGCTATGGTTTGCGCAGCTTGGATATAATGGGGTTTCAGCATCTGCAATATTTGCCAAGAACTCATCTTCTTTCATGTCTTCTCCCTCTGCCATCTCACAGAAGTCACGTTCAGTAGCTAACTCTTCATCTAAATTCTCAACAGCTCTGTACAACCCAACAATCTCTTCATTCCACTGCTTCTCTTTCATCTCGCCTTCAGCCACAGAGTATACTTCTCCATGATGATACCAGTCCTTACGCTGCTTGTACACCTCATCCATTCCCCTTCTAACCAGATGATCGACTATATCTGCAGCTGAATGCCGATCTACATTCCGACAGTCTGTGCAAGGGCAGATAATGAACTTATCAGCTCCATCTCCCGCAGACACAGCTTGGACAAAGTCCCATGCACCCTTCTCATAAGCAGGATCAACTCTGTAGTTATAACATAACCAAACAGAACAATTCATTAAACACTCAAATGCCCTACTGAGTACTGACATGGATCAATAAATGTTGATTTCTTACCTTGACAGATGAACCCACGCCTTCTCCAACATTGTTTGATCTATACTTCTTTAAAACCATTAGAACGAGTAAAATGGTCACAAAATACACAAATTCTAAATAACCAACAAGTAAAATGGTCACAGAAAATAGAAACCAACGAGAGTAAAGTAGCCAACGAGAGTCAAACAAATGAAGCTAAATTCTGAAAAAAATTAACAACACTCAGTAAAGTAGTCAACGAGAGTCAAACAAATGAGAATCATGTTATGACTAAGCAAAGACTTAAACAAATCAGAAGCATGTAATGACTAAGCCGAGACTAAAACAAACCATAAACATGTACTAAAGCCACGAGAATTAAACAATTTAAATCAGAATCAAACATATCAGAATCAAACATATCATAATAAAAGAAATGAGAATCAAGGGAAACTGAGATATCGAAGAAAATAAACCTCTTTGGTTCGAGTCGACTTGAGCTGGAGAGTACCACAGGTTACAAACCACAAAACCGAGCTTCAAGGTCTCGACGGAGAGTTTCGGTTGTGGGAGAGAGGGGCTAGGGTTTTCGAGAGAGAGAGAGAGAGCTGGAGAGTATCACAGGTTACAGAACACGAAATCGAGCTTCAAGGTGTCGACGGAGAGTTTTGGTTGTGGGAGAAAGAGGTTAGGGTTTTCGAGAGAGAGAGAGAGAGCTGGAGAATATCACAGGTTACAGAACATGGAATCGAGCTTCAAGGTGTCGACGGAGAGATTTGGGTGTGGGAGAAAGGGGTAGGGTTTTCTCGACTGAGAGAGAGAGTTACTCATTTTTTTTTAATTTAGTTGTCGACAATCATTTTTTGTATCCTTATGTATCCTAAGTGTTACAGTAAAGAGGGAATAGATTTAGTATTTCGTGGTTCTCAAATTTTCACTAAGTATAAGCGGTACGCGTGCTTTTCTATTCCCGCTCTGTGAATTTTTCCCGACAGCATTAAGTTAATGCTATGAATATGTCCCGAAATCGAAAAAATTATCTACCATAGCAGGTTGAAAATCCGTGCTATCCCGCTATGCTATAAAAGGCCATATTTCTTGTAGTGGAGAGCGGGGAGTCGGACTGATCCGCCACACCATCTTATCTCATTGTGTTATCCATCTGAACAATTTTTTTTTCTCGCTTTTGTTTGCTTTTATTTGGTTTCTTTGAGCCTTCCTCGATTTATTTTCACAACAAGGGATGGTGTGAAGTAAGTCTGGGGGAGGCGATTGTGTGCTACTAATCTCCCTTTTGTTTATTTTGGCTTTCATGTTTGAGTCAGTCTTTGTGTTTTTATCGAGTCAGTCTAAGCTCTTGTGGGAATTAGGACCTTATTTTGTGATGATCTTTTAACCACCTCGTGCTTTAACCTTCTTATTCAGTGACTTTAGCAGTGACGAAAGACCTATACTTGGACCTGGAATAACCCTGACTTATCTCACTTGACTCTCCAGAAGTTTTCAGCCGATCATGTTACACTGGGTAGACTTAACTCCACCTAACTTGAACCTAATATTGATTGCAAATTCCTCTTGTTATGGGCATTAGATCAGGGAAACGAGACTCACACTCAGGACTTCTTATCATTTCTACCTATCTTGCTATTCCTGAGTGGCTAGCTCATTTAGCTAGTTCCTACCTTGTACCCAAGCCTTTATTCCACCTTCATGCATTTTGTTCTTTTGTTTCATATGTACAGATGTGCAAAAAAGTTGGAGAGGAAAGGATAGACGCAGCCTCTTACTCATTACTGTTGCAAGGTTTCATACAAACAAGGAGAACAGTCAGTTTAGAAGGCAGAGCAGCTGCTCCCAAACAGTCACCACCATGACAAAGGTGGGGAACAAGGTGGAACGAGTAGAACCGCCAGAGGCTCCAATCATTCCATGCATTACCTCCTTCTCCGTCACACCATCATCTTTGATCTCATCGTTAGTCATTCAGTAAAAAAAAAAAAAAATTCTTTCTTCTATATGAGATCACTGATGGAGAAGGAGGACTATATTGATGCAGACGTCGACAACTTGTTGGATGTCGATCCTCTTGAGCCAATTCGGTTGAAGCTAGATGAAGAAGAATTCTCTACTATATACACTTGTCAGGCTGCTCTCTGATGAGATCGATCACAACTGCTTCTACTTGTTTAACATGCCGTCTTTCTTCATACCGAGATTCTGAACATAGCTCTATTTTTGAGACGCTATGAGGATTATGAGGGAAGAACCAAGGAAAACTGAACCACCCAGAGGTTAAACAGAAAGAGTTGGTACCAACGATGGAGAGCAGGCGAACAGTCAGAGCAGTCGCTCCAGTGTTAGCAAAACGAGTAAGGGGCTGTGGACATCAATGGATCCGTCCTCTCTTGCTATTTTACGCGATATTCTGCATCCACTACAAAGTTTGGTAGCCCCTAAACACTCTTAAACTCCACTATAAAATTAGCATGTTCCACACCTAGCCGTCTACCCTGAATAGTGCCTATGATGAGAGGTTCACTCCACTCTTACACGAATGTAGGGAGTTCTGTCTCGATATTGTGCTTTTTCAGGTTTGAGATGTAGAGTATGGAGCTGATCTTTGAACAACGATCAGTGGAGGTTCTGGTAAGAGTGTGTGGTCCTACTTTCCTGCTTGAATGGTTCAGAGATTCGTGGTTAAGGTATGGTTGTTGAGAATAGGAGAATTCCCACTCTTTCAAACCTTTCTCCCTGATCTTGATACTTGCCTTTGTTCAAGGACAAACAAGGATCTAAGTCTGGGGGAATTGATATATGGTGTTTTTGGCACCATTTTACAAAGGATTTATAACTTGTTTTCAATGTTTTATCGAGTTAGTCCAGTACTTTTAGAGTCATTTTAGGCCTGGAGTAGGCTAAAGAGTTGAACGAAGAAGCGTAAAGAAAGGAGCAAGAATTGGAGTCTTTCCCCGCAGAACAATCATGCGGAGCAGTCTGACGGTTGATCCAACAAGGAACATTCCGGCGATTGTTCCCGACATTTATTGAAGTTTCCATATCTTTCAAAGATTTGCCCTAATCACTTATTCCCTCCTCTGAAGTCGAGGGCGCCTCTGTATAAAAAGCCATCCTTATCTTTATTTTCTTTTTACGCTAGTTTTGCAAGAAGACCTAGATGGATATTTTGGATTTTGCTATTGTAAGGGAGAAGATCATCCTGAACCCTATTGATTTCTCTTTGGAATTATATGCACTATCATTAAGTTATTATGTCTTGTTCATCTTGTTTAATGGCTGAGTAGTCGGCTAGCTTGTCTAGGGTTCTAGGGTGTTGGTCGTGAAAGGTAAACATAAATAAGCGACCATATTGTGTCTTTGTTCATCTCTGTTCTTAATGCTAGCTTTAACCTGATCAGTTACTGCTAGATCTTAAGTTTAATCTGCCCTTTAACCGTGTAGTCGATAGCTTGATATTGAGTGAATGAGCCGAGCATCCCTAGTCAGCGAAAGTAGATACTAGGGTGCTCGGTGAACCTATCGGACTTGATCTCTATTGCTTGCAGTCGATCCCTGACCCAAACGAGAGTTTAGGCATCAAGGTCGATCCGCAAAGGGAGCAGCGTCACGACAGTGGGCTGCTCTACTTGAGTGATCCGTGTTCTAGAATTTGCTGCATTGCGCTTGAATAAATGTTTGGTTTAGCATCAACACCCCATGAGAAACCCTAGACTGGCTTCTCTTTAATATTGATTTTACTCTTTACAATCATTTACTTTACTTGCACGTCACTATTTAATTCAAACCCCACTTTTGGTTTTAGCTAAGTTGAAAACTCATAAGAATAAAGTGTAGACTGGTCCTCTGGACTGAATTTTAAATAGTACAATAACCTCTGTTAACTTGACAGTAGAAAATGTTTAGTTTGAGTGTATCAGTTTGCTACAGTTTCGTCACTGTTCATCATATTCTTCCTGAAATAAATAAATGCGAAAATCAGTATAACATAAAAATAAATAATCAAAACTTACCTAACAGTAGGTTGCCTCCCACTCAACGCTTATTTTTAGTCATTAGATTGACTTTTGGAGATCTGATTTAATCCGGATGAGAATGTGAACTCGCACCAAAACAAGGCTCAATATCTCTCTTTCTCATCTTGTGTATGCAGTTGATAAAAGCTCTTGCAGAAACTTTCCTTTTCTCTCCCAGCTCTGGATCACATAGCACTCTAACCTTGGTAAAATGTTCTGGACCTCCTTTGCAGCGCACTCTATACTGAAGACTTTCTTCTTGGCATTGCGAAGGGACTCGTGACAGGAAATTCACATTTATATTCTTCTTCTTTTGCTTCTTCCTCTTCCTAGTCCTTCCCCCAGACTTAGACTTTTCAGTCTTGGTCTGTTATGAAATTTGGAGGGTGTCAATCGATGTGGATGGTTGAATGTCGATCGATTCTCTAGGTAGCCTGTTGACCGATGCTGTAGGCTGAATGTCGACCGATGGTGAAGCTGGTTTTGTAGGCTCGCGATTTGAATCAGATGTATGTGATGGATCTTCAAACATGTCTCTATGCATGAAATAAACTCCTCACTCTTCTTCTTTTCCACATGATCATAGAAGACTCTTTCATCAACATTAGTCAAGCACATCTTATTCCTTTTTAGATCACAAACTGCCCCCATTGTAGCAATGAAGGCTCTTCCAAAAAGTCGAGAAGATGTCTTGCCTGATTTGATCTCAACGACATGAAAGTCCACAGGGATAATGCATTCCCCTATCTCCACCTTAACATTCTTGATAATGCCTGCTGAGATTGCTTTGGAGTTATCCACAAAAGTGAAACTATCTTGAGAAGGTTCCATCTTTAGTCCTAAATAGCTCAGCAGTGTCTATGGCCATGGTACTGACTGCAGATCCAGTATCGCAGAGGGCATTTAGCAAGTCGTTGTCCTCTTAGGTTTACGACTGACCTTGTTTAAAAGCAACGCAATGTCCTTATCTGTCTCTCTATACTCTCTGAAGAAATTACCAATTCTGTACTTATAATATGTGTTAGGGGATTTTTGTGTAGGATCTTTGTGAGTACCACAGAACGATGGACAAGGCTAGTATTTGTATTAATTTCGTATGAGTTTGAGAGAAATAGACTTGAAGATATGTTTTTATTAGATCAAAGAGCCGGAACTACAACAATTTTGAGTAAGAACCCTAGTTCTAGCCGCCTAGCTCTCATCTTTAAGTCTCAATGTGTTGATCCCTTGCTCTACGGTTTAGGTTCCCTTTATATAGTCTTCTTAAGGCGGGCCTTAGTCGGTTGGAGTAGGTTAAACTCTTCCATATTCAGAAATATGGAAGGTTCTCCTTATCGGAAGTTTTCTTTTTCCCGGAGGAAGGGGGCGGTCTCTGGGACCGAACCCGGAGTACTTCGTAGCGGGGAACCGGGGTGCCTCCTAGCGGGGACCCAGAGGCCGGTGTCCTGCATGGGGTCTAAAGGAATTCAATACCTGAGTATTTTTCCCCAACAGTTTTCCCCTTATTGCTCGATTTCGTCATCGAACTCAGGGAATAACCTGTGCACTCAAGTCAACCGGAGTTGCTAATTCTCAGCAGGCTTCCCTTATGCAGGACATCGCTCCAGTAATCCTTCGATCCCGGGTTCCACTGAGGCCGGAACCACACTCTGAACCCGGGGGAGGACTGGTTCCCTTATACCAGATCGGGGTCTGGCGCTATTTTTTGAACCGCTGATTTCTTGTCGAAGATGGAGAAGCTCTGGGCTTCTGATGGCGTCTTGAAGACGGCAGAGCCTGGAGCTCTGATGTTTCCTGAAGAGGGGCTTATGCATTTGTGAAGCGTAGAGGCAGGATTGGGAACTGCCTCTCGTTCGGTTGATGGTACTAGGTGCTCTTCTTTATTTTCAAAAGCGCATATCCTTTCTCGAAATTTCCCTTTTTAGGAAGGATTTCCCTTTTTCTTGCAAGGGTCGAATTTCCTTTTCGCTGCTTGTCCTTTATGTCAGGGATTCTTCAGGATATTTGGAAACATCTCTACTTCCTTTTCTAATCGCGCGAGAGGGAATGATCCGGATATATATAAGGACTCGCAATATCTCCTAACTGGCCTCAACCTAGATCCAACACTGACTCCTAGTTGAGAAAGATGAATCCCGAATTGCTTATTGATAGACTATGGATTTGACCAATTTTCATCCATAGTTTATAGGTGTTTTTACTAATAATTATTATATTAAGGAGTCTATTTATTTTATTTATAAGATCAGGAGTGTTTTGGAGATAAGTGATGATTTTGGAGCATTTTGGAGATATTTGGAGCAAGCACCCGAGATGACCATCGAGCTCGACCATCGGTCGATATTGGAGAGGAATAATCGATCGATACTCACACCTGTGTATCGATCGACAGCAAAGCGCGCATAAAACTCATTTGGTCACAGCCGACTTGAAGCCCAAGTCTTCACCATTTTACAAGATTACCACTGACGAGTTTTACCCTAATTATATAAGCTTTGCCGCCATGTTAGAGGCAGTGTGTGCTTTTCTAGTTTTATTATTTTCACAGCAAAGGTTTTTAGTATTTTGATAGATTGGAGAGAAGATCCAAAGTTATAATTTGTGATTGGAACTCCATTAATATCTATTTACTATTCTAATGAAGTTTTCATACTTAATTGCTGTTACGAATTGCTTAGCCATGTCTGAGTAGTTCTATTGTTAGATTTTAGGGTTTAAATAGGTTAGGAGGGATTAACCCCAACTATAGATTGCTGAGTTGTGATAATCATCTTTAGGATTGTTCATTAATGCTTGTGTCTAGATTAGCTACCTAGAACCTGCCCTTGGATTGATTGATAAAAGCGAAAGCTTTATTCTCATTCTGAAAACATTCTAATAGAACTATGTTTCTTGCTATGAGCAAGACGAGAGCTGATCTAGTGAGCTTAGTAAGCTACTATTCAACCCGTGCATAAAGCTTGACTAGAGCGCGTCGATCGATATTACACTTGAATAATCGATCGACGGAGCAAAAGGTGTATCGATCGATATCCCTATAGGATTATCGATCGACACTTTCTATTGATCAAAATACGACAGTTGAGATCAATAGATCTAGTTAATAGACAAGTCAATACATGCGAGAGCTGATTGACTTGTTGATCAAGTAGTTGAGCTTTATATTATCATGCATGCAACTCATTAGGCATCTGTAGACTTATAATCCCAATTTTTCTGAATAAAAATCCTAAGTCTAACTATTTCCTTTTTAAGCACCAAAACCTCAAACCAGCTATTGAACAAATACTTGTTCAATATAAAACTGCAATTTATATTTAAAAACTCTAAAACCATCTTACTTAACAAATCATATTAGATTTCTTAGGTTCCTTAGCTCCCTGTGAATTCGATACCAAAGTACTACAACTCGACCTCTTATTTGAGAGAGTATAAATCACTTCTAAGGGTAATTTGAGTGGTATCACTTATGTTTCCATCCTTACTTTTGGCAGGTCGTCCAAAGCCACGTCGTCCTTTCACCGATCCTTTCTCATCTCCTGTTCCTTCTTGGGGAGATGTTCCGAAGGCTGATAGTGAAGCGGTTCCGATGGCACCCCTGAGAAGGCGCCGTTCTTGTTTCTTCGATGACGGTCCCCGTTCCGAGATCCGAGACGGAGACCTGGCTAACATGAGGAGAAAGTATGCGATTCATCCTTCAGTGGGGATGAGGAGTCCGTCTGAGTTCGAACGTGCTCCAGATGGGGGTGCGGGTGAGGTAGCTGTCTATGAGGCATATCTGGAAGCAGGCTTCCGGGGCGTTATCCCTTCTTTTATAGGTGAAGTATCATCTTTCTTCGGTTTCTGTCCATCTCAACTTACTCCTCTAACCTGGAGGACTTTAATGGCCATTCAGGTAATCGAGGAACTTCATGGATTTTCTATCGGGGTGCATGAGATTTTATACTCTTATTATTTTGCTCCTCCGGTGAACAAAGCGGGGTTCTATCACCTTCGATCCTGCGATGGCACCCCTATGGTCGAGGAACCTTCGAGGGGTATCAGGGGCAATTATCCCTTCGGGGAAGGTTGGAACAGCCGGTACGTGTTCGTGAAGATCCAAGAGCCGCTTGGTTATCCTCCGTCTTGGCGTACCGTTCGTAAGTTCTCCTTTGGGCTTTGAGTTATACCATTCCTTTGGGAACCCGTTTTTATTGATGTTGGGCTTTCGCTTGTCAGATGTGTCCCGCCCGGTTTCCTTTAATGGAGAAGCAGTAGCGAAGCTTATAATGGGAGTTCCTCGACGATTCCGATGGGTGACCTTTTTGGTGAGCAGGGAAGCCTTGCGTCATAGTCGTGTTTGGGGTAAGCCTTCCCTTTTTTTTTTAGTTTTTCCCCGGTAGGATTTTGTCTCGTTTATCTCTTACATTGCTTTTTCCAGAGAACGTGGCGAGGCTCCCGGTATCGGTTGTCTATGATGAGTATCAGAAGGCTAAAGTGCGGAAGCCGCGTCCTTCTTACACTCCTCCGCCAAGACTAGCGAGGGTTGCTTTATCGGCTAATGGTCTATCTTCCACCTCATCAACAGGTGCTGAGGTTGTGCCTAACCGTGACCCTTTGGTGGACGTTCACTGGAGATTGATCGGCGAGGTATTCATTCCTTCGTCGCCAGGTGCAGGACATGGTGGCTCGCTGGGATCTACTAGTTCAGCAAGTGAAAGCCTTGGCTAGATGGGAGCTCATGAAGGAATGGCTGGAGAAGCGTGTAGAACATTGTAACCCGGAAGAAGAGTACCGGCGCCATTTGTTCCTATCCGGAGGGATCAGCCATCAGTCGGGGAGCTCCTCCTAGGTTGCCACCCCAAGATCCGTTGTGGGGTTGCGATTCTCTGAGGAGCCTTCTTTCTGAATGATACCTTTCTTTGTTTTGAGACTCTGGCTTTTGTTGCTTTTCATTTTTTTTTGAATAAAGGCTCTTTGTAGCCCCCTTTGACATTTGGAATAATGATGCTTCATAGCTTTTTCCGCTTTATCCACTCCTTCCTATCGCTTCGCATGCTTCTGATAGTAGTATTTTGCATTTTTCTTTTTAAGAGGATCTCCTTCCGCCTGTTTCCCGATCGAGGTGGGAGTTGTAGTATATGATCACTCTTTATCCTTTCTGAAGAATCCTAAGATCGGCTTACTCGAATGGATCAGATCTGGTTATGAACTCCAAATGGAGAACTAGATGGATTGAAGGGTCGCTCGAAGGTTGCGGAATGGCCTTCGATATTCCCGACTTCAGATTGTGCTTGATATGACTCACAAGTCCACCAAAAGAAGAATCTCGAACCGTTGCTTGATATGACTCACAAGACCAACGAGTTTGAGAGATGTTTGCTTGGATATGACTAACCAAGAAACAAGACAAGTTCTACACAAAGAACAAAGAGTTTAATTCAAAAGCTTTAGACGAAATCGATCTTATTATTCCAAATGAAGAATTTACATACTTATAGAGTTTAGTAGATCTACGCATTAAATAGAAAAGTAGATCTAGATCTAGATCTAGTCAATACACGGAAATAAAGAGAGAAAACTAGTCAAAGTGACCATTCGGCTTCTGTCCAGATGCATCCGAACCGGCTAAGTCCAAAGCGGTAAGGATCAGCACATAGGCGCGACGATCAGCACATAGGCGGGACGATCAGCAAGGGCCGCTGGGTGTTCTGATCGGACAAGTTGCGTTCCAACAAAGCCCAAGTCTTCTGATAGCTTAAGGATCCTTGCCATAGAGAAATATCCAAAGGAAAAGTCCATGATCGGATCGAGCAAGGTAGAGAGATCATCAGCACGGTCGCCGGTACATGCGGTACGAGCCAAACGAGTCAAAAGAGAGAAGCCATGGTCCGAATCGGAGTTGGTTCGAGCTAAGTTGGTTCTGGCTTGACCATCAGTCTTGGCTTGTCGAGTTGGCCGGGAGAGACGGGCTTCAGTTCGGTCAGTTCGAGCATCTGGTCGAGGATCTGGACGAAGCTCCAATCCAGACGTTCGCGGGTCGAGCCGATACACGGCCCGGTCAGTCTGTCTGATCTAATCGGTAGGATGAACCTCAACTGGGTTGTCTGGAACGTTCTGATCGGTCAGGTCCATGGACTGGGGCACATCATTCCCTCCTTCTTTAAAAGGATTTGTCCAAAAATCTGGATCATCTACAAGAAAAAGAGAAAGATCAGACACATTATAACTCGAAGAAATATCATACTTACCTTGTAAGTCAACCTGATAAGCATTGTCATTGATCTTCCTAAGAATCTGAAATGGACCATCGACCCGAGGCATAAGTTTTGATTTTCTTTCTTCTGGAAACCGTTCTTTCCTCAAGTGAACCCAAACAAGATCACCCTCTTTAAAGATCACCTCCTTTCTCTTCTTGTTGGCATATCTTTTGTATCCTTCGGTTTTGGCTTCAATGTTTGCACGAACCTGCTCATGTAGCTTCTTGATAGTGTATGCTTTTCTCTTGCCATCTGTGCTAACTCTTTCACCTAAAGGCACAGGCAAAAGATCAAGTGGAGATAAAGAATTAAAGCCATAAACGACTTCAAAAGGTGAGAACTTAGTAGCAGAATGCATAGAATGGTTATAAGCAAACTCAACATGAGGCAAACATTCTTCCCAAAGCTTAAGGTTTTTCTTAACCAATGATCTAAGCAAAGCGGACAAAGTTATATTCACTACTTCCGTTTGGCCATCAGTTTGTGGGTGACAAGTTGTCGAGAACATCAATCTGGTTTCTAATTTAGACCACAAAGTTTTCCAGAAATAGCTAAGGAACTTAGCATCATGATCAGAGACAATGGTCTTAGGCATTTCATGCAATCTAACAATTTCCTTAAAGAACAATTCAGCAACTTGCACATCATCATCAGTTTTATGACATGGAATGAAATGAGCCTTTTTCGAAAACCTATCAACAACCACAAAGATGGAGTCTCGGCCAGTTTTAGTCCTAGGCAAACCAAGAACAAAATCCATAGAAATATCAACCCAAGAGTGAGAAGGAATGGGTAGAGCCGAATACAAACCGTGATTAGCGCCTTGGTTTTGGATTTCATGCAGACCACACATCGGCCAAAAATCCTCTCAACGTCCTTCATCAGGCTTGGCCAGTAGAAGTGATCATAAACCGTCTTGTATGTCTTCTTGACTCCAAAATGTCCCATAAGGCCTCCTCCATGAGATTCCTTGAGAAACAACTCCCTCAAAGAACATTGGGGCACACACAAACGGTTATCAAAGAATAAAAATCCAGAATTTTGAAAGTACTTTCCGTAGGCCACTTTGGAAAACTTCTGAAATATTTCTTTGAAATCCAGATCAGTCTCATACAGGTCTTTGATAAATTCAAAACCAAGTAGTTTTGTTTCAAGGGCTGAAAGAAGGGTGTACCTTCGGGACAGGGCATCAGCCACAACATTTTTCTTACCTTGCTTGTACTTGATAACATAAGGAAATGTCTCAATGAACTCAACCCAACGTGCGTGTCTCCTGTTTAGCTTCTGTTGACCCTTAAGATGTCTCAAGGACTGGTGGTCCGTGTGGATAACAAACTCCTTAGGCCAAAGATAGTGTTGCCACGTTTGGAGAGCTCTCACCAAAGCGTATAGTTCCTTGTCGTAGGTGGGGTTGTTGAGTGTGGCGCCTCCAAGCTTCTCACTGAAGTAAGCAATGGGTTTCCTATCCTGCATCAAGACAGCACCGATCCCAACTCCGGAAGCATCACATTCAATCTCAAAAGTTTTAGAAAAATCAGGAAGTACAAGTAGAGGAGCATGAGTCAACATCTCTTTTAACATCAGAAAAGCTTCTTCTTAGGCTTGTTCCCATTTGAAACCAACGTTCTTCTTGATCACTTCAGTCAGCGGAGCAGCAATGGAACTGAAGTCAGGAACAAACCGTCTATAGAAACCGGCCAGACCATGAAAGCTTCTTACCTCTCCCACAGTCGAAGGACTCGGCCAGTCTCGAATGGCTTTGATTTTCTCCTCAACCACTGTAAGTCCATCAGTACCTACAACAAAACCTAAGAACACCACGTGATCTGTTCCAAAAGATCATTTACCAAGATTGGTAAAAAGTTTTTCTTTTCTAAGAACTTCAAGAACATAGTTTAGATACATCTTATGATCTTCAATGTTTTTGCTATAGACAAGAATGTCATCAAAGCAGACAACAACAAAATGACCAATGAAAGACCTCAAGACATGATTCATCAGACGTATGAAAGTGCTAGGTGCATTAGTAAGACCAAATGGCATAACAAGCCATTCATACAATCCTAACTTGGTTTTAAATGCGGTTTTCCGCTCATCACCTTCTTTCATCCTAATCTGGTGATAGCCACTTTTCAAATCAATTTTAGAAAAGACACATGATCCATGCAACTCATCAAGCATGTCATCTAGCCTAGGGATGGGATGCCTATACTTTACCGTGATGTTGTTGATGGCACGACAGTCCACACCCATGCGCCAAGAACCATCTTTTTTTGGGCACGAGAAGGACAGGAACGACACAAGGACTGAGGCTTTCCCGGATGTAGCCTTTCTCCAGAAGGTCACCAATCTGTTTCTGAAGTTCCTTGGTCTCCACCGGATTGGTACGGTAAGCTGGTCGGTTTGGTAGAGACGCACCTGGAACAAGGTCTATCTGATGTTCAATGCCTCGTATTGGTGGCAATCCCTTAGGATTTTCATCTGGAAAGACATCAGAATACCCATGCAAAACATCTAGAAGTTCACTCGGAATCTCCGGTGCAAGGTCAGAAGAAGAAGCCATAAGAGATTCTTTCTACACAAGTAAAAGAAATGGCTTTTGAGAATAAAGAGATTTCTTGACCTGAATTTGCTTTATATAAAAATTGGAGTTCCGTTGGTATGATTCAGGTTCATCTGGCTTAGGTTCTAAGTCACGGCTCCTCTTGAGCTGGATCTGATCTTGATGAACCTCCAAAGGTGTCAAAGGGACAAGCGTGATCTTCTTTCCTTTATGATCAAAGTAGTGTCGGTTTGTGAAGCCATCATGCACGGCTCTCTAATCAAATTGCCATGGACGGCCCAAGAGAATGTGGCATGCGTCCATAGGAAGGACATTGCAAACAACCTCGTCCTCATATCGGCCAATGGTAATAGGGACAGTAACTTGCTCTTTCACATACTGTTCTCCAGCCTCGTTTAGCCATTCTAACCTGAAAGGACGAGAGAGAGGCCGAGTAGCAAGTCCTAGTTTCATGACAAGAGTGTCACTAGCAACGTTAGTACAACTCCCACCATCAATAATCAAAGAACAAACCTTTTCAGAAACTAAGCAACGAGAATGAAAGAGATTCTCCCTTTGTTCTTTTTCATTGGTTTTGGGTTGCATACTCAGAGATCTTCTTGTGACAAGTACAGGGACCATGAGCTGGATAGTCGAAGCAAGCCTCCTCATCATAGATCGGATCGGAATCATCATCAAAGGCTGGATCGGAACCATCAACTAAGCGGCTGTCCGTCTCATCGAAGATAGACTCGATCATGCCTTTCATAGCAACAAGTAGTGGCCCTTGATGCGGATATCCAAAGGACTCGTCCTCATCATCAAAGATTGGTCCAAGATCCTCTTTGTCCTCCTGTTCATCCTCAGATTCAACTTCTCCATTCTCCATGAGGATCATCACTCGTTGGTTGGGACAATTTTTTTGCAAAATGTCCTAGACATTGACATTTGAAACACCTAATGTCTCTTGCTCGGCCAGAAGTATCAACTGCTTTTCCTTTGTCATCACGAGCAGGGACATCAGTTTTAAAAGCATTATGTGTTGTGGAAGAAGACTTACCTTTGTCTTGGTAGCTTGGCTTAGGAGCAAAATCCGGTTTAGGAGAGTAGGCCGGTTTAGAGGTAATGGCCGGCTTTTAGAAACTCTTCCGCTTAACTTGTTGCTCGATCAAGATGGCCTTGTGTAACATCTGTTCCACACTACCATACTCTTGAAGCTCCATACGCTCTTGGATGTCTTAGTTAAGGCCAGAGAGGAACCTAGCCATAGTGGTGTCCATGGGCTCGTCTACATCGGCCTTGATCATCAAAGTTTCCATCTCTTGGTGGTAGTCTTCCACGGACTTAGTGCCTTGAAGCAAGCGTCTGAGTTTCTGGTGGAGGTCTCGGTGATAATGAGCATGAACAAATCGTCTCCTCATCAGCATGGAAAACTCATCCCATGTCTCAATCAGTCTCTCACCTGTTCTCCTCCTGTGGGTCACAACTTGATCATACCAATTAATAGCATAGCCAGAGAATTCAGTTACAGCTAGTCTAACTTTCTTAAGTTCAGAAAAGTTTTGACAATCAAAAACATGTTCAATTTTTCTTTCCCATTCAAGAAAAACATCAGGATCATTTTTACCCTCAAAAGGTGGGATTTTTAGTTTCAATCCATTTAAGCTATCATTAATACGTTCATTTCTAGCAAAAGGATTGACATCACCTGGATCTCGGGTTCTAGGACCTCTTCTTGGACGGTATGCTGATCTGGCCTCGTCCTCTTGATCATCCTCCTCTCGGATCTCATCGTCGGACCGAGTGTTCCTATGCGGATGGTCTCTTCTTGCTCCGGCTCTAGAAGGAGCTTGGCTGGCCTGAATCTCATCAAGCCTCTGGTGGATCTGATCTAAACCAGCGTTCAACATGTTAGACATAGAGTCATTCAAGGCACGCATTGGAAGGTTAAACAATCCAGCAACTGAGTTTCAGGGACGGTTCCGTTCATCAACACTACTCATTGTTCCTGAAATTTCTTAAACACAAAACGTTAGATAAAAATCCTCACTCTCTCAAGTGTTTGATCCTCACCCACACACGTGTTTCTCTCAGAATTTGGATGGTCACACAACAAGTTTTCACTCAAAGTTCAAAGAAGAACAAATCTAAGAAACTCAATGGACAAAATCCAAGCAAACACAAGGGAATTTTTAGAAAGAGAAAGATAAGAGATTTTTAATTTTGGAATCCGCTTTAACCCTCTCAAAGGCTGGATTTCTCCTCAGCCAGCAGGATTTCTCTTCCACCACCAATCCACAAAACAAACTTTGAACTTTTTTTTTTTTGAATCAAATCGTAAATCTTTTCTTTATTTTTATTTTTTTATTTTTTTTATATGGATGGTAATGAGGAGCCCGGATTCAAGAAAGGTAGAAGAAGAAGTGTTTATGATTTAGAAATGGAAGATGAGAAAGATGAATGATTTAGAAGATACCAAACGAGCGGCTCTGATACCACTTGAAGGATCCTAAGATCGGCTCACTCAAATGGATAAGATCTGGATATGAACTCCGAATGGAGAACTAGATGGATTGAAGGGTCGCACGAAGGTTGCTGAATGGCCTTCGATATTTCCGACTTCAGATGGTGCTTGATATGACTCACAAGTCAACCAAAAGAAGAATCTCGAACCGTTGCTTGATATGACTCACAAGACCAACGAGTTTGAGAGATGTTTTCTTGGATATGACTCACCAAGAAACAAGACAAGTTCTAGACAAAGAACAAAGAGTTTAACTCAAAAGCTTTAGACAAAATCGATCATCTTATTCCATATGAAGAATTTACATACTTATAGAGTTTTTTAGATCTAGGCATTAAATAGAAAAGTAGATCTAGATCTAGATCTAGTCAATACACGGAAATAAAGAGAGAAAAGTAGATCTAGATCTAGATCTAGATCTTGGTCTAGCACTTCCAGTTGGCTTAAAAATTGTCTCTGGAAAGATGCTCGATTCGTACCATACAAGTCGTATAAGCCGAGGACCTATCGTGGACTTTAAATCGGTACGAATTAGGTAGAAATCGCAACAGGAAAACCGATAGCCGGCTATTCACCGTACAAACCTTAAAACCGAGGGTAAACCTAGGTCTTGCCCTAAACCCATTGCACTGGTCTCAAACATCTCAAAGACATGATATCTAAACGATACGAGATTCCTAAAACATGTCTCTTCGTTCATATCTCAACGTTCCCGAAAAATCGTAAATAAGTTTTACGAAAACTCACGTCTCGAACGAACTAACAGATTGAATGCCTCAACGAAGATAAATATGAGACGACAACTCATGTTCACTTCAAACCCACTCTAAACAAAGTAACTCAAACAAACATCCATTACATAAACCGCATAGCGGTAGGGGTTCAAAGCCACCAACGGCCAATCCCGACGAAAACGGCCAAAATAGGCCCGTACAAAGTTTGAAAGCCATACTCGGCCAGACATACATGAACAAAGGCCACACTCGACCTCTAAATACTAGATAAAGGGGAAAAAACTCATTAAAACCCTCACAGATCGAAGTTAAAACACCCGGACAAGGAGGCTCCGAATGCATCCGCGGGAAAGTTCACTTCCTCGTCGTCACCGGCAAAATCAGTCGTAGTTTCTATGGTATCAGGGGAAACCGGAATGGGATCCCAGAATCTCTGAATCTTCCCATCGATCAGAAGAATGGTCGCCTCAGCGTGAGCATGATCCTTCATGCCACCCTTCATTAACTACATCTCCCTTTCGAAAACGTAGTCATCTTCCTGCGTCTTCCAAAGACTTCCGACGGAGCCGCGACACTCACGGAAGTCGCCCAGCGAGTTGAAAGCGCCCTTGAGATTCCCGTACTCAACCTGGAATTAAGAAGCGCGAGTCTTCATCACCTCGATAATTTCCATCTTGCCCTTCCGTTCCGCCCTACGAACAGCCCTGGCATGATCACGAGCGAGTTGAGCGTCTCGCGCCAACATCTCATCTCGCATGTGAGCAAGATCCTTTTCCGCATTCTCCGCTTTCAAGCGATAGATCATGGCCTCTCTATGGCTCGCCTCAATGGCCGATCCAAGCAAGTTCAAACCCTGAAAAAACCGATTGACACGTTATAAGCAAAAAATAATAATAACAATCGTCAGAATTTTTAAAATTTATACCCCGTTAATGATGCGAGATCCTTCCGCAACAACTTTCGGCCTCCCTGACTCGCTCGTGGCCTGAGGAGCGTCAAAGCCCGACGGAAGACCAGCGAAGAAATTATCGAAGTCCGGAATAGGGACCTCGCTCGTACCACTTCCATCGCCAAAAGCAAGGTTCGGATCCCATCCTGGAAGCATGCAATCGTCCACCGAAAACTCCAGGTCGCCGAGATCAATATCTTTCCCCTTCAAAGAATTCGGCCCCGTCACAATAGTGGGAGCGGCGTTGGGACCGGCGTTGGGACCTTGGTCTTCAGGTTCGGAATCACTCCTTGTTTCTTCGCCCAAAGCAGGACCAGGATGCACAAACCTCAATGCCTTACGAACTCTCTTCAGCGTAAAAGAAGTCCAGAAAAAAGGACCATTCCTGAGCAGATCCCTCATCGCAATAATGTCCTCAGGAAAAGGAGCAAGAGGGTTGATAAAAGAACGATCGTTCGGCAACCTCTGAAATAGTGAGATACAACTCTCCTCAACGGACGCCGCGTCTACACGGACGAAAAAGAAAAACTTCCTCCACGAGTTGAAGTTAGAAGCGAACCCCTTTACCACTGACATGAAGTTCCGAGGAACTAGCCTATACGTGTCCGTGTCCCGGATGATCTGTAATCGAAGAAGCGCTTCGAAATGATCAACGGTGAGAGGGAGACCATGCTCGTAGCTCAGGACCAAGATCCCTATGAGGTGCTGGATGCTAAGAGGATTCAGTTGGCTTATCGCCACCCCGAAACGACCCAACACACAGATTATGATCTCGGGGATCGGGAACCACAAACGGCAACGCACTACGAATGCCTCGTAACAAGTAAAGAAGCCCTCCGGGGGACAACTAGCGCATTCTCCATGACGAGGAACCCTGAATTCCACCGCGTCCAAAATATGTTAGAACGACCGCATGACCACGAGGAATTCACTAGTACTCCTACTCGGCGCACCTACCTCCATCGGGCGGGTGATGGTTCATGACCGGGAACGATTTTTCTTTGGGAGGCGTGATCAAACCGTAACACGCCACCCACCATGCCTCGTTCTCGGTTGGGTCTACCGAATGAGGAACGAATTCCATCTTCGGCACTCAAAGCTCTTCAGAAACGTTCGCGGGCAAGGATCCTTTCTTCGAACTTCTCTTCTTACTCGACATCTCGTGTTTTTTCTTTTTCTTTAAAATCAAGAAGGAAATGACAGAGAGAAAGAGAATGAACTTTTCAAGAAAAACCTCTCTATGAAAATGAGTAAGTGTGAAGATTGTGAAGAAGTTACCTCCCTTCTTATAGGAATGAGAAATTACTATTTACTTGCGGATTTTTGGACACGAACTTCGCCCAAATACACCAATCTCGTCCAAACTCGCCATACCACGCATTGGGACCTCGCTAGAAATCCACGTTCCCAACTAGCTGGGGGGCTAACTGTTGGTGTCAAAAACGGTTACGACGAAGTTAACGTCCAAATCCCCGAAGAAGAAAAACGTAGAAAACTTCTTCGACAAATACTTTTTCGAAATAGATTCTTCTTTACGAAAAACCTTTACGGAAGAAACGCGAATCATCGGACAAGAGCTCGAGAAGGATCGTTACGCAGCGACCAAACACGTGCTCCGCTCGGTTGCTACGTAGCTACCGAGTTCGATCCAAAGCTCAGTCGCTATGTCCATTCCACTCGGTCGCTATGTAGCGACCGAGCTCGAGCAGGAGCTTGGTCGCTACGTAGCGACTGAGCGTTTGCTCTGTCGTTACATAGCGACCGAGCTCGAGCCGGAGCTCGGTCGCTACGTAGCGACTGAGCTCAGGCCAGAGCTCGGTTGCTACGTAGCGACCGAGCGTTTACTCGGTCGCTATGTAGCGACCGAGCTCTAGCCGGAGCTCGGTCGCTACGTAGCGACCGAGATCGAACCAAAAGTCCGGTCGCTACATAGTGACCGAGCGCTCAGTCTCTACGTAGCGACTGACCTCTTCCGAAACGTCGATACGACATCAGTCCATGCATTCTCGTCTACCCTTCGATGCTATCTCCCAAATACCGTAGCGAACCCAACTCATGTTCCCCGCCATTTCTAAGTTATCAATCAAACTTTACCGTAAAAACCGAGGAAAGTTCATTCTTTATCGAAAGAAGCCGTAATAAACGCTTCGAGTCGAAAGACGGCCCAAAGGGACGTAAGACGTGACTCGAGGCCCAACTTACGATTTCTTAACCAACAGCCCGTGAACCACATGTTGGTTTACGCTTGGTTCGCAAGGGAAGATAAATGTCAAGTTTCCGCGGATAAATACAAAATTTAGAAGATAATTACGAAGATCGGAAAAAATGGAATATCTCCATTTTTATGCTATGGCGGCTTAAGGGCAGAAAAGGAAGAGCGTAAACCGACCTTGGAGCCAGTATATAAGGGATCCTAGGCGAGAGGCATGGGAGGGACTTTTTCAGAGAAAACTTAGCACTTAGAGCAATTAGGCAACTTTCCATTTTTGTTATTTCGAGCTGCGACTCTATTAGGTTTAGCCGTCTTAGGGTTGCTAGAACTAAGAATCTCGCCGACAGCTCTCGAGCCCAGGTTTATACCTTGTTGTAAACGCTCATACGCAAATTCGGAATAAGACTTCTCTTTGCTCTCTTCTTACGATTTTTATACTTCTTCGTTGTCATTACTGTCTTCTGATTTGCGTGGCGTGTGGTATTAGCAGATATCCGGGACCTCTGGGAAATTAGGGTTTTCCTAGTTTCCTTATTTAAACGGAAATCGACAGTGCGAATTTCGGTTCCCACAACAAGGGAGAATTCGGCCACAAAGTCTGCTAGGTTCTGTGACTTTATAGCTGTAGCAGGTCGAAAGATTACGTCGTACTCCCCTAGTTCCACAGCCCATTTTGCTAGGCGTCCAGAGACTTCGGGTTTGTGGAGAACCAACTTTACAGGGAAGGAGGTGACGACCACGATTGGGTGAGCCTAGAAGTAGGGTCGGAGCTTGCAAGCAGCGACTATCAGGGCTAAGGCCATCTTCTCTAGATGACTATAGCGGGTTTCCGCATCCAGGAGAGCCTTACTTACGTAGTAGATTGGTAGCTTCTTGCTTCCCTCCTCGCGTACTTTGACGGCGCTTACAGCGTGTTCCGAGACTGCTAGATATAGCAGCAGGACCTCACCGAGTAGTGGCTTGGATAGGAGAGGAGGAGTTGTGAGATACGCCTTTAGCTCATGAAGAGCGGATTTGCACTCTTCCGTCCACTGGAAGTCCTTTGGATTTTTGAGGGTTCCGAAGAAGGCATGAGATTTGTCGGAGAGTCTGGAGATAAATCTGCTCAAGGCCGCCACTCTTCCTGTTAGCTTTTAGCCTTCTTTGACGTTCTTCGGGGAAGGGATCAAATGAATGGCCCTAATTTTCTCCGGGTTGGCTTCGATGCCCTGGTGGGTTACAATGTACCCAAGGAACTTGCCAGAACTGACCTCGAATGAGCATTTAGCTGGGTTGAGCTTCATGTTATACTTCCGGAGGGTCGAGAAGGCCTGCTGCAGATGAGATATGTGGTCCTCAGCCTCTAGGGACTTGACCAGCATGTCGCCAATGTAGACTTCCATGGTTCGCCCTATCTGGTCCGCAAACATCATGTTCACCAGTCGCTGGTAGGTTGATCCTGCGTTCTTTAGGCAGAAGGGCATAACCTTGTAGCAGTATATCCCTCTGGACGTCATGAAGGATGTTTTCTCCTGGTCTTCCGAATGCATAATTATTTGATTATAGCCGGAGAACGCGTCCATGAAGCTCATCAACTAATGCCCCGCGGTGGCATCGACCAACTTGTCGATATGAGGTAGGGAAAGGGGTCCTTTGGACAGGACTTGTTGAGGTATGTGAAGTCTATGCAAACTCTCCACTTCCGGTTCTTTTTCTTGACTACGACGATGTTGGCTAGCCATTCCAGATATTGCACCTCACGAATGAACCCCGCGCCGAGCAGGCTTCTAACTTCATCGTTGATGATCACGTCCCTTTCGGGGGCAAACTTCCTGCTCTTTTGTCTGACGGGTTGATGTAGGGGATCCACCTGCAGCTTGTGCATGATGATCTCCGGGTCGATCCCAGGCATATCTGCGTGGGACCAAGTGAAGCAGTCAGAGTTAGACCCGAGGAAGTCTATTAATCTCCTCCTTAGTCCTTCGGTCAGCTTGGAGCCGATCATGATATGTCGGGTCTGAGCTCGTTCGGTTAATGGCAGGTTGATACGCCCTCGATCGAGCACCGTCCTGTTTGGTTCATGGACACGGCCCAAGGTGGCGTTCTTGTTTACAAGCTCGACCAAACCGAGGTTTTCATGTCGGATCATGCCAGTCCTACTGACCGTGTCATTCCATCTGATCATTCCGTCCATGCTGATCATAATTTCCCTTTGGATCGTGCTGATCAGACCGTCCGTACTGACCCATCTGATCACCCCGACTGTACCGCACGTGCTATCCATCGTATTGACCCACAGACGTCCATATTAGAGCTCAATCAGGAACCACGACCTAGAGATGGATTTGATCGACTCGCTTCACTTCTTTCCCAGCCAATTCAACATTCTAATACTGATAGTCAAGCCAGATTCAACTTGGGACGAGAAGAATCCGAAGATGTTCACAGATTTTCTCTTATGGCCCTTTTGGTGCGTCCTACGTGTCCTGAAGGCTGTCCTGACGTCCTTGCTTCAGTGCCCGACCCATTGATGGATTTCTCTCATCCAAATTTCACTAAGGCATGGCAACTCAGCTGTCTGAAGACTTGTCTCACACCAGTACACATCTTTGTCATGAAAATAAACCGGCGGGTCATGTGGAGTATCCGGCGTGTGTGTGGATCGTCTCGCGTGTGTCATATCCTTCCCATCATGGACCTGCATGACTAGAATGAACATGGACATCAGCTGAAGAGTTATTTTCGTCCAGATCTGGAAATCAAGAGTCTTTGACTCACTTTAATATTTTCTAGTCTTTGTTTTCATTTTCTAGGTGTGATTTTGCACAAACTCTTTAAGTCTTTCTTTGACTCAAACTAGTATAAATGTGTAATCACATCCAAGGAATAAATCAGATTTTTTTCCCCTTTATTATGAGTTTATCTCTTTGTTCTTTGGTGAGAACCCCTCTTAGTTTTCTTGTTCTGGTCAGCTCCAAGTTAAACGCCTCTTTCTTGTTGGACCGGTGCGTCACATCCGGCAACATATCGAGTTTTGCTTCCTTGTCGGACCTGTGAGTCATATCAGGCGACAATCACGCACCTTGGTACTATCATTGGGCCATCCACAACCCTTTGTGTCACCATTCATTCCATCAGTTCTCCTTCCTCACGGATCGAGTCCATATCTTTCCTTACCGGTCGAATGTTCGTTCCTTAGGGCGTATCAAAGTGGTATCAGAGCCACTCAACCGGTACTTGTCTGTTCATTTTTCTCTTTCCATCTTCTTCATCCATCTTCTACCTTTCATCTTCTTTTCTTTATAAAAAAAAAAGTTCTACGGAAAGCCAATAGATCACCCCTTCTGAAGCTAAAGAAATACAGATTTGAGGGCAAATCTTTTTAAATGAGGAGGGAATGTTGCGCCCCAAATCAGCAGCAGAAACAAATCAAGAAGGTTTGGCAATTCAGAGACCGTCCAAAGAAAGAAAGGCCCAACAAGAAATTCAGAAACCGTCCAGAGATAAACACATAATTTCTTGTTGGATTTCTCTCATCCATATTTCACTAAGGCATGGAAACTCAGCTGTCTGAAGACTTGTCTCACACCAGTACACATCTTGGTCATGAAAATCAATCGGCGGGTCATGTGGAGTGTCCGGCGTGTGTGTGGATCGTCCCGCGTGTGTCATATCCTTCCCATCATGGACCTGCACGACTAGAATGAACATGGACATCAGCTGAAGAGTTATTTTCGTCCAGATCTGGAAATCAAGAGTCTTTGACTCACTTTAATATTTTCTAGTCTTTGTTTTCATTTTCTAGGCGTGATTTTCCACAAACTCTTTAAGTCTTTCTTTGACTCAAACTAGTATAAATGTGTAATCACATCGAAGGAATAAATCAGATTGTTTTCCCCTTTATTATGAGTTTATCTCTTTGTTCTTCGGTGAGAACACCTCTTAGTTTTCTTGGTGTGGTTAGCTCCAAGTTAAACGCCTCTTTCTTGTTGGACCGGTGCGTCACATCCGGCAACATATCGAGTTTTGCTTCCTTGTCGGACCTGTGAGTCATATCAGACGACAATCAAGCACCCTGGTAGTATCATTGGGACATCCACAACCCTTTGTGTCACCATTCATTCCATCAGTTCTCCTTCCTCACAAATCGAGTCCATATCTTTCCTTACCGGTCGAGTGTTCGTTCCTTAGGGCGTATCAAAGTGGTATCAGAGCCACTCAACCGGTACTTGTCTGTTCATTTTTCTCATATTTCCATCTTCTTCATCCATCTTCTACCTTTCATCTTCTTTTCTTTATAAAAAACAAAAGTTTTACGGAAAGCCAAGAGATCACCCCATCTGAAGCTAAAGAAATACAGATTTGAGGGCAAATCTTTTTAAATGAGGAGGGAATGATGCGCCCCAAATCAGCAGCAGAAACAAATCAAGAAGGTTTGGCAATTCAGAGACCGTCCAAAGAAAGAAAGGCCCAACAAGAAATTCAGAAACTGGCCAGAGATAAACTCATAATTTCTTGTTGGGCCTTTCTTTCTTTGGACGGTCTCTGAATTGCCAAACCTTCTTGATTTTTTTCTGCTGCTGATATGGGGCGCATCATTCCCTCTTCCCTTAAAAAGATTTGCCCTCAAATATGTCTTTCTTTAGCTTCAGATGGGGTGATCTCTTGGCTTTCCGTAAAACTTTTTTTTTTATAAAGAAAAGAAGATGAAAGGTAGAAGATGGATGAAGAATATGGAAAGATGAGAAAAATGAACAGACAAGTACCGGTTGAGTGGCTCTGATACCACTTTGATACGCCCTAAGGAACGAACACTCGACCGATAAGGAAAGATATGGACTCGATCCATGTGGAAGGAGAAATGATGGAATGAACGGTGACACAAAGTGTTGTGGATGGCCCAATGATACTACCAGGGTGCTTGATTGGCGCCTGATATGACTCACAGGTCCGACAAGGAAGCAAAACTTGATCTGTTGTCGGATGTGACGCACCGGTCCAACAAGAAAGACGCGTTTAACTTGGAGCTAACCACACCAAGAAAACTAAGAGGTGTTCTAACCAAATAACAAAGAGATAAACTCATAATAAAGGGGAAAACAATCTGATTTATTCCTTGAATGTGATTACATATTTATACTAGTTTGAGTCAAAGAAAGACTTAAAGATTTTGTGGAAAATCATATCTAGGAAATGAAAACAAAGACTAGAAAATATTAAAGTGAGTCAAAGACTCTTGATTTCCAGATCTGGATGAAAATAACTCTTCAGCTGATGTCCAGGTTCATTTTGGTCGTGCAGGTTCATGATGGGAAGGATAGGACACACGCGGGACGATCCACACACACGCCGGACTCTCCACATGACCCGCCGGTTGATTTTCATGACCAAGATGTGTACTGGTGTGAGACAAGTCTCCAGACAGCTGAGTTTCCATGCCTTAGTGAAATATGTATGAGAGATATCCATCAATGGGTCGGGCACTGAAGCAAGGACGTCAGGACAGCCTTCGGGACACGCATGACGCACCAAAAGGGCCATAAGAGAAAATCTGTGAACATCTTCGGATTCTTCTCGTCCCAAGTTGAATCTGGCTTGGCTATCAGTATTAGAATGTTGAATTGGCTGGGAAAGAAGTGAAGTGGGTTGATCAAATCCATCTCTAAGGGGTGGTTCCAGACTGAGCTCCAATACGGACGTCCATGGGTCAATACGATGGACAGCACGTGCGGTACGGTCGGGGTGATCGGATGGGTCGGTACGGATGGTCTGATCAGCACGATCCAAAGGGAAATTATGATCAACATGGACAGAATGATCAGATGGAATGACACGGCCAGTAGGACTGGCATGATCCGACATGAAAACCTCGGTTTGGTCAAGCTGGTAAACAAGAACGCCACCTTGGGCCGTGTCCATGAACCAAACAGGAAGGTGCTCAATCCAGGGCGTATCATACTCTCCCTCTTCAAAAGGATTTGTCCTCAAATCCATTTTACCTGAATCTTAAGAAAATGAATCAGACAAAAAGAATTTTAAAAACAAATAAAATTCATTGAAGGATAAATTTGGAGAGAAACTTCTTTGGAGTTTTGAACTTGTTTTCCTCAAATATTTCCAGTTCCATGTTCCAAGAACACAAGTGTTGTGTCGTCTTCCTCTGCTTGCTTCCATATGAAACTGATCCTTTATACCTGCACTTTCAAAATAACTAGAGAAACCACATCAAATCTGCGAAAGAAATAATCAAAGGGTTTCTCTATCCTTAAGACATCAATAACAGGATCAAAGCTCTTAGGATAATCATCAAGCACGTGGACAAACATCAAGCAAGTAAAATGATTGCCAAAAATTGGTTTATCAATCTCAAAATCAGGCCAAGCTGTGAAACTGTTAGGAAAAGAATGAGACAGTGCCAATTTCGAAAAATCTTCATCATGAATGAAATCAAATTGAATCTTTGGCCTAATCAATTTTGGTTCACGCTTCCTAAACCAAATCTCTTTCAAAATGCAGCTCAATGAAAATAATTCATGAAAAGGTTTAAGCAAAACGTTTTTCAACCAAGTAAAGATTTGTTTTTCCTTAGAAATTCTCGATTCAAAACGTTTTCATGATGAGCAGAGATAATCAACCCATGATCCGTACAGTGCTTTTGGTTTGGACAGGAGGTTGACTGAGGAAACACCTTTGGTTCGTCGAGGATCGCCAGTTCCAGCTGTTTTCCATGTGGTGAACACTTTGCTGCCTCTTTTGAGTTTTCTTCGGTTTCTTGGCCAAGTAATGAAAGCTTTTTTGTCTTTGGTCTAGCCAAGTTTGGTGAATGGATCATAACTTCATAATTACATGGCCATTTCTCCTGATTTCGGTTTTTCTGGAAAGCTGAGAGATCCATGTTGAGTCTTATGATCGGCTTTGGCTTAGGCCGCTTCTTTCTTGGGCCTGAATCTCCTTTAGAAGTCTGGTACTCGCGGATAGATGGACTGGAGAACCTACGGTTTGGAAAATTCATAACTTCTTCCTCCGTGAAGATTTTCATGTGATTCTAAGCCTCACTGAGTCCTTGATGAGCTGGACTTCTAGGGAAATTGTATTCATGACAACTTTCTGAATGTTGAGATATTCTCCTTGAACTGAACCCCTGTCGCTGGCATCTCCAAGGTAGCCGGTTTGGACAACAATGCATCTCCAAATCTCAGGCTGTTGGGAACGGTCAATGCTTTCACTTTTCTGAGGCTGAACCTGTTTTTCCTGGACACTCAAAACAGAAACTAAAAGACCAGGATCATATGTGCAAGACAAGTATTTGTTCAATTCAAAAATCAAGATCTCTTTTCCAAGAACAAGTAGCACACATTTCACCCTTTCAAGATGCACATCAAAGTAGACATTATAGACCAGAATGGTGTCAAAGCATGCAACAATATCAATCATTCTCAAAACATGCATATCCTTTTCAACATCTAAACACAAAAGAGTGAGTTCAGATTGAGAAACATTTATCAAAAGCTCAAGGCGTTTTTCAAAGAATGTGTTATAAAACACAATATCATCACAGTTCAAGACAGCACAAATATAACAAAATGATCTCAGAAGATGCGAAAATTTATCAATTTCAGAACTCAAGAGGTCAGGCTTCAAAACAAGATCACAAAAATCAATTTTAGTTCCAAGTGTTTTCGGTTCCGGCAACTTCTTAATCATAATTTCGTCCAGGGCATAAGAGGATGCAAGCAGATTACCAGTGATCGGTGCATGTCTAGAAGAACACAGATCAAAGTCATTTCCTTTGAAAACAAACGAATCAAAAGATTTTCTAGCATAGAAATCGGTTTGTTGCAAATCAAGATCAAATGACTTTTATGATGAAAATATTTGCTATGTTCCAAGAACTGATCAAAAATCAAAATAATTCCAGAATTGATGCCATTGACATTTTGAAGAAGTTGTTCAGGTTTAAACACTTTTAAAGAATTAATCATGTTTTCAAAAACAGATTTTGAAACACAAAAATCTTTCACCTTGTTAAGTCCAAAACGAATCACATCATGAGAACTGATGCAGAGAATTAATTAGATCAAGATCCTCACAGTGCTCTTGAAGATCAGGAGACAAAGGGGCAAGAGTTGTGCCGGGATCAAAGCATATATGACTCTTCATGATGATGGATGTGATGCTTGTTGTTTCTTCATCAAAGACTGGGCCAGGTTCATCCTCCTCATCAAAGATAGGACTTAGATTCTCATCAAAGGGGTTTCTAGTGTCAAGATGTGGTCCTTGATGTGGATAGTCCAGTGGCTCTTTCTCAAAAACCTGTTGAGACAAAACAAGACTACTTGGATGCTCCGGTTGCAAAACGTTAGTTCTACAATAGTCTGTCCATTATCATTATAAACTCAGATTCAAGAGAAGGAAGATCACAATTTTTCTCACAAGAAAACAAGTTTCCAATTGGCTCTTCACCAGATTCATCAAAAATGGGTAAAGAATCCGAAAAATCTTTAAACTCTTCAAGATGGGTATCAGATTTACCTTTAGGTTTTTCACTGATGAACAATGATGGCTCAGCTACAGGTGCACGTGTGGATGTGCTATTCTTATGGCTCTTTCTGATGTCTTTGAGGGCTTTCATCATTCCCTCCTCAAAGTTGTCACAGATTTCTTGGACATCAAACTGAAGTAATCGCCTTTTTGGATCAGCCACATCTCTGGTCGTTTTGATATGATCCTTGCACCTTATGTCTAGCCGTTCCTGCACACTAACAAACTCATCAAAAGTATTCAAAGAATATTTAAATGGAAACTGAGAGACAGTTTGTCGTGGGGATTTCTCTTTGCTAGTTTTCCTTTGAAGACCAAACATCTTAACCTGAAAATTTCTCAACACAAAAGGTTAGATCGAATCCTTACTCTCTCAAGTGTTTAATCTGACCCCCTCAAGTGTTTCTCTCAGATTTTATGGTAATCACACAAGCTTCTTCTCAATGTTCTAAGAGAACAAATCAAGGAATCCCAATGGGTGGATCCAAGCAAACAAAAGGTGTTTAAGATAGAAAGATAAGAGATTTAGCTTTTTGGAATTCGCTTTAACCACCTCAAAGGCTGGATTTCTCCTCAGCCAGCAGGCTTTCTCTTCCACCACCAATCCGCAAATCAAACTTTGAATCTTTCTTTTCTTTTTTTTGTACTTTTTTTTTTTTTTGATAGATCTTTCTTTTTCTGTTCTCTCTTTTTTTTTCATATATATAGTGGATGGTAATGAGGGGCCCGGATATAAAAAAGGTAGAAGAAGAAGGGTTTATAAGAAAATGAAAGATGAGAAGATGAACAGACAAGTACCGGTTGAGTGGCTCTGAGACCACTTTGATACGTCCTAGCTTAGGAAAGGATCACTCAATCGGACTTAAGGGATATGAACTCGCCAAAAGGGAGAACTGGTGGATTGAATGGTGACACAAGAAGGGCGGAGAGTCTCTTGATACTACCGAGCTTCGATTGTTGCTTGATATAACACACAAGTCCAACAAAGGAAGTAATGGTGGATCGAAGGGTCGCACCACAGATGCGGAAGGCTGCTGATATTCCCGAAGCCAATTTGTTGCCGGATGTGACGCACCGGTCCAACAAAGAAGCAATCTCGATCCATTGCTTGATATGACGCACAAGTCCAACGGGAAAGAGGTGTTTACTTGGAGCTAACCACACCAAGAAACGAGAAATGAGAATCCATCTCAAGGTTCCAAAAATAATAATCAATGCTTATTTTATTTCATTGATCAAATGGCCTTTATATATGGCAAAGCATACAAAATGTTGGAATACAAAAGACTAGTCAAACATAGAAATTAGCAACTTATAAAAACAAGGAAGACTTGACCAAAGACTTTGATTTGACCAAAATCATAAATGTCTTGACTTGACCGAAATTGAAGGATTGTAGTTGTAAGACTCTTCGGCTGGTCTCGTGCTTCCACATGGTCGACGGTTTCTGAATTTCCGTCAGATTGATATATTCTACGACCATCACTTATAATTTCTTGTTGGGCCTTTCTTTCTTTGGACGGATAAATGTTCATAAACACATTTGCGATAAACTTCAAGCCCATGTCGTTAAATTGCAAACCCATAAGCCAAACCTTCTTGATTTGTTTCTGCTGCTGATTCGGAGCGCATCACACGTCGTTCATTTCTTCTACCTCCGGTTCCTCGGTGTGATGAGCCGGAGGCTTGCTCTGTAATTGCTATAAGACCTTGGTCTTTCCCTTCAGGGTAGTTTGGTAGCAGCAGCGGGAAGACTCTTGATCCCGTCTGATTGCCCTTATGCAGCAGGGTGTAGGGAATTTCACCATCTGGTGAAGAGTCAAAGGGACGGCTCCCATGCCGTGGATCCAAGGCCGTCCCAGGATCATATTGTAGGATGAAGCGCAGTAAACGACAAGGAACTTGGTTGACATATTGATCCCTTCAGCGTATACCGGGAGGGTCACCTCTTCGGCGGTCTGCTAGACTTCTCCGCTGAACCCTATGAGTGGGGTTATCCTCCGAATTAGAGCAGTTTCCTCCAGCCCTAGATCCTTGTATGCGGGCTGGAAGATGATGTTGCCGGAGCATCCATTATCTACCGGTATCCTTTTCACCAGGCAGTTTGCTACAGTGAGCGATATGACCAGGCCGTAATGATGTGGGGTGATAACCTTTTCCTGCTCCTTGGCCGTGAAACTTCTTTCGTCCGTACCCAGGAGCAGGTGTTTTGGCTTGGCTGCCTCTAGGCCTTGCTTGGCGCTCCAAGTGCTTTTCTTCGCGGCTGCATGGCTTATGCCGCTGATCTCCCAACCGCCCAATATGACATGTATCACTCGGTCCTGTCGAGGCGGCGAGACGGGAGCAGCTTCAGTGGGCTTCCCCGTTATCTCCTTGCTTAGATGGCTCTTGGCCTTCTCGGAAAGGAACTCCCTGAGGTGTACTTTCTTAAGTAACTCGTTGACCTCGATCTTCAGTGCGACGCAGTCCTCCATTTTGTGCCCGTGGTCTCGGTGGAAGTCGCACCAGAGACCAGGGTTCCGGAAAGGATCGGGTGCTTTCAACTTCTGAGGCCACTTGACCTGTTGGCCCATTTGCCTCAGAACATTGATATGCTTTGGCCTTGAGACGGAGAGGTAAGAGATGTCTGGCCACGTGGCACTGCCATCCCTTCTACCTTCTCGATCAGCTGGTTCTGGTATTTGCCCCGGTTTCGATTCCCGGAGTCCCTGGCTGGTCTTTGAGAGGGTTTCTCGTCTCGCTCGGTTTGGTCTGATCTGATCGCCTTGGGATCTTGCTTTTGTTCTGCCTTAGCGCGACTGGCGAAATCTTCCTCCCATTTTAGTTGCGCCCAGGCTCGGGATAGGATGTCTTCCATGGTTTTGCACTGATATTTGGTTAGCTCCTTATAGAGGTCTCCGTCGGGGAGCATGCCTCTTTTGAAGGCAGAAATAGCAGTGGGGATGCTGCATTCGAGAATAGCCACCTTCTCTTGATTGAAGCGGGCTATGTAGCCTCGCAGGGGTTCCATCCGGTGTTGGAGGATTTCGTAGAGTCCATCAGAGGTTTTCTCTAGGTCCTTGCTGCGAGCGAATTGTTCCACGAACTTATCGCTGAGAATCGTAAAGGAGGCTATGGACCTGGAGGGTAGGTTGATGTACCATTGCAGAACGGGTCCAATATGCCGCTGATCTCCGAACCGCTCAATATGACATGTATCACTCGGTTCTGTCGAGGTGGCTAGACGGGAGCAGCTTCAGTGGGCTTCCCCGTTATCTCCTTGCTTAGATGGCTGTTGGCCTTCTCGGAAAGGAACTCCCTGAGGTGTACTTTCTTAAGTAACTCGTTGACCTCGATCTTCAGTGCAACGCAGTCCTCCATTTTGTGCCTGTGGTCTCAGTGGAAGTCACACCAGAGACCAGGGTTCCGGAAAGAATCGGGTGCTTTCATCTTCTGAGGCCACTTGACCTATTGGCCCATTTGCCTCAGAACATTGATCATCTTTGGCCTTGAGTAGGAGAGGTAAGAGATGTCTGGCCACGTGGACACTGCCATCCCTTCTGCCTTCTCGATCAGCTGGTTCTGATATTTGCCCCGGTATCGATTCCCGGAGTCCCTGGCTGGTCTTTGAGAGGGTTTCTCGTCTCGCTCGGTTTGGTCTGATCTGATCGCCTTGGGATCTTGCTTTTGTTGTGCCTTAGCGCGACTGGCGACATCTTCCTCCCATTTTAGTTGCGCCCAGGCTCGGGATAGGACTTCTTCCATGGTTTTGCACTGATATTTGGTTAGCTCCTTATAGAGGTCCCCTCCGGGGAGCATGCCACTTTTGAAGGCAGAAATAGCAGCGGGGATGCTGCATTCGGGAATAGCCACCTTCTCTTGATTGAAGCGGGCTATGTAGCCTCGCAGGGGTTCCATCCGGTGTTGGAGGATTTCGTAGAGGCCATCAGAGGTTTTCTCTAGGTCCATGCTGCTGGCGAATTGTTCCACGAACTTATCGCTGAGAATCGCGAAGGAGGCTATGGACCTGGAGGGTAGGTTGATGTACCATTGCAGAGCGGGTCCGGTCAGGGTTTTGCCAAACCCTTTGCACATGGTAGCTTCACGCGACTCCTTTGGGAGTGCTACGACAAGCATACTTTGTCTGTATTGGGCGACGTGGTCGTCTGGATCAGTAGTGCCGTCAAACAGCTTTATGGGAAAGAGAACTTCTTGTGCATCTCGATCAAGGTGATCTCATCCGTGAAAGGAGTGTCGACATAAGAGTCAGGGTTGCTCTTCTGGATAGGGGGAGCTACCCCTAGGAGCCTCTCTACCATGGACTGCTTGGCATTGTGCCTCTTGGAGAACATCTGCTCCAGGTAAGTGACCATAGGAGACCCCGCTTTTGTTGCTCCCTCAGGTGCTTCCTTATCGGGTTCCGGCTCAGATTCGCTGTCTTCCACGTCATAGGTCTGAGCATCCTTGGCCTTTTCACGCGTTGATGTGTCTCCTTGCGGCGCCGTAGGTGGCTCATTCACACCAGTTTCAGAGTTTGGTGTTTATAGAGTAAGCATGGGCCGGATCTGAGCCCGGAACCGACGCTTCTTGTTACTCGCCGTGTTGAGGGCTTGGTTCTTGTCGCTGACGTTTAGATTCTCTGATTCGAGCAGGCTGAGCTTCTTGGCGCTCTGCTCCAATTGCTTGGAGTGTTCGTTGAGCTTCTCCTTCAAGCTCTGGACTTCCGAGGAGAGCTCGGGATTAGTCTCCTCCCGAGTTTTATGCAGCTCGGTTACTTGACTTTGCAGACCATCGAGTTGCCTCTGGAGTTCGGTTTCTGTTTAGTTAGCTTCGGGTAGCTCGTTCTGCTCATCCACCACCATTATCACGTAGTTTAGATTACTCCCCTCCTTCTAGCGCCAAACTGTTAAGGGATTTTTGTGTAGTATCTTTGTGAGTACCACATAACGAGGGACAAGGCTAGTATTTGTATTGATTTCGTATGAGTTTGAGAGAAATAGACTTGAAGATATGTTTTTATTAGATCAATGAGCCGGAACTACAACAATTGAGTAAGAACCCTAGTTCTAGCCGCCTAGCTCTAATCTCTAAGTCTCGAAGTGTCGATCATTTGCTTTAGGGTTTAGGTTCCCTTTATATAGTCTTCTTAAAGCGGTCCTTAGTCGATTGGAGTAGGTTAAACTCTTTCATATTCGGAAATTTGGAAGGTTCTCCTTATCGAAAATTTTCCTTTTCCCGGAGGAAGGGGGCGGTCTCTGGGACTGAACCCGGTGTACTTCGTAGCGGGGAACCGGGGTGCCTCCTAGTGGGGACCCAGAGGCCGGTATCCAGACTGGGGTCCGGAGGAATTCAATACCTGAGTATTTTTCCCCAACAATATGCTTCCTCGAAAGACATATCCTTAGGAACCCTCTTCACCCTCTTGTGAAATCCATCAAGTTCCACTTTTTTAACTTCTCTCCTAAGGTGTTTGGGAATATAGGGTTTCCTAGATTTCACTCTCTTCTCTGTTGGAATTCTTTCTTTTGTTTCCTGCCGTTTCATGGCAGGTTCGTGTCCGTCCATTTGATGTCGATCTACATCTGGTTTATGTCGTCGATCGATACTTTCAACGAAAGAGGTTTCAGCTAGGATCGATTGCTCTTGCTCTGGTGCATCTGCAAGTTGCTGACTGGTCTTCTCTGCTGTCTTTAAACAAATTGATGTATGTGATTGGTTTCGAGTTGCATTCAAGTGGTCTGCTTCAATGCTTTGTAAATGCACTGGATTTGTCAAAGGCGGGCATCAATCGCCGCTCAACTGCTGTTGTAGTTTGGTGTTCCCCTGTTGTTGTCGATCAGTTCCATCGTGATGTTGTCGATCGATGTCGTATGTTTTAACACGACACGAGATGGGAGGATGTGGGTGTCGTGCAGTGAAGTCTGAGTGGCTCTGAATTCGAAAAGTTTTGCACGATCCCAAAAGTGGTGTCGATCGATGCTCTGCTGTTGGTGTTGATCGGTGATCATCTGTTGATGTCAATAGGTACTCAGCTGTTGGTGTCGATCGACACCAGTACGAGCTGACTATGAACATGGAACTTTCGACTAGAAAAACATATTCTTCCAGCTTCTCCTGCTCGAGCACTTCCCCAAAGTCATTATCTGAGATGGCATCAACCTGGTGCCTCTCACTTTCCACAGCTTTCCCTTTGACCAGAGCTTCTTGCTTCTTCACAGCTTCTACAGTCTAAAAAACTTGGGTATCTAGCATCATGACATGGGCATCTAAGGTTTCAAATTTTCATTCAGCTCTTTGTAGAGACCATCCAACCTCAGATTTAAGTATGCACTCCTCTTCTGCTGAATTTCTAGGACTTTTTCTATCATAGATTCCATCTTTTCTATATGGCCCTGATAATCATCCTTCTTTACAGCCTGTTCTACCAACGAGATTTCATGTACAGAACCAATGTTGGGCTCAACGATCTTGTCACCATCCATTGCAGCCAATTTCATCTGGTGCATATCCAGATTCTAGGCACTTTTGCTTGAAACCAAGTTCTTAATCAATTCTATAGCTTCCTCAAAGGTCCTTGTCTCAAAGTTTCCTTCGCTTGCAGTATGCATTATTATATGGTATCGCACATCAATACCCTTGCAGAACTTCTTCAACAGTTGATTCTCGGTAAAACTATGATGTGGACAGTCCTTTTGATATCTCCTAAACTTCTCCCAAGAGTTTTTGAAAGCTTCTGTAGGTCCCTAAGGGAATGTCCAAATCTTATCTCTTATCTCTTCAGCCCTTGCATCATCAAAAAATTTAGTCAAAAATGTAGTCCTGACATCATTCCAATTAGTAAGAGATCCTGGTGGTAGGAGCTTCAGCCAACTAATCGCATTCCCAGAAAGAGAATATTTGAACAGCTTGCAGATGATGTAGTCTTTTATTGCTTCATGCTCGTCAACACCAGATAAAAACATCCTCGGGTGTCTCAATATGACCAATGGGATCTTTATGAGGAAGACCATGAAAAAGGTGCTTACCCACATAAAACAAGTATGCGGGTTTCATATTAACTCCCTGGATCGCTAGAGGTTGAATCGCAGACCTATTGGTATAAAATTGACTAGGCCTGATCAATTCTGCTATCGTTCTCGGTCGAAGAACTCTGTCAACCTCAGTAGCAGCAGATGCTTCAAGGATTACAGCCCCCTGTGCATCTACTATTTGACCTGCTGCATTACATAGATGACTCACGGGGTCATGCAGGTCTCCATTCTCATTACTTTTCAGCTCAAGAGTCGCGACCATGTTTTTTGTTCGCGGTTCGGTATCGACCGAGGCTCGAGTTGAAGTGTCGATCGTTGCTCTCTCACAAATGTCGATCGACAAAGAAGAGTTAGTGTCGATCGATGCTGCGCGTTTCTCTTTGCGGATCGTACGTTCCAACCGTGATGGGTCTTCCAACCGTGATGGGTCTGAGAAGAACAATAATTCCTCCTTGCTACTTCTGGTACTAATGGGCGTGTACCTAAAAAACAAGAAAAAAAAAATTTCTGAGTAACTTAAAACAGTAAATAAAACCTAGGCTAAACTTATTAATCAAGTCTAATGGCGATCAAAGCTGCCCGGCAACGGCGCCAAATTTGATATCACTCAAATTACCCTAAGGAGTGATTTGTACTCTCTCAAATAAGAGGCCGAGTTGTAACACTTAGGGATCGAATTCACAGAGTGCTAGGGCACACAATAGACTATAGAAATCAAGGCTATGCTAGGCAATCAATATTAAATCAGTAAATAAAGTAAGCAATGTGAACAAGATAGTTGTTCGATTGGTTGAAGTTGTAAACGATAAGAAGAAATAGCTAGACTTAGGGATTTATCAATCAAGAGATTCAATTCTAGAACTCTATTTCAATAAGTAAGTAATCTAGCTTTCGCATGCAATTACTAATCAGTTGTCTAAGTCATGTGTTCCAGCTGTCGCGTGCGAACAAGGAGCCAGCGTCGATCGATGCTATGGCTAGAGCGTCGATCAGTGCTTCTTCAGACTAGCGTTAATGACCTAATCGATTATGTTTTACTAGATTCCTAGACCAACTGTCGTATGCGCCTAGGTATCTAATTCACTCAGGGTTCGGGTTCCGTTAATCAATTACACTTTTGTGCCTCTCAATTGTGTGGGAACCGAAATTTGCATTGTCGATTTCCATTTAAATAAGGAAACTAGGAAAACCCTAATTTCCCAAAGGTCCCGGATATCTGCTAATACCACACGCCAAGCAATCAGAACACAAGAATAACAACGATAAAGTATAAGAAATCGAAAAGAGAGCAAAGTAGATCTTATTTCGAATTCGCGTATGAGCGTTACAACAAGGTAAGAGCCTGGGCTACGAGAGCTGCCGGCGAGATTCCTAGTTCTAAAAACCTAAGACGGCAATAACCTAGTTGAGTCGCAGCTCGAATAACAAAAACGGAAATATGCCTAATTGCTATAAGTGCTAAGTTTGCTTTGAGAAAAATCCCCCCCATGCCTCTCGCCTAGGACTCCTTAAATACTGGCTCCTAGGTCTGTTTACGTTTTTCCTCTTCTGCCCTTAAGCCGTCATAGCATAAAAATGGAGATATTCCATTTTTTCCGATCTTCGTAATTATCTTCAAAATTTCGTATTTTTCCGCGGAAACTTGACATTTATCTTTCCTCGCAAACCAAGCGTAAACCGTCATGCGGCTTACGGGCTGTTGGTTAAGAAATCGTAAGTTGGGCCTCAAGTCATGTCTTAGGTCCCTTTGGGCCGTCTTCTGACTCGAAGCGTTTATTACAGCTTCTTTCGATAAAGAGTGAACTTCCCGCGGTTTTTACCGTAAAGCTTGATCGATGACTTAGAATGGCGGGAAACATGAAATGGGTTCTCTACGGTCTTCGGGAGATAGCATCGAAGGGTAGATGAGAATGAATGGACTAATGTCGTATCGACATTTTGGAAGAGCTCGGTCGCTACATAGCGACCGAGCTTCGGCTCGAGCTCGGTCGCTACGTAGCAACCGAGCGAACGAACGCTCGGTCGCTATGTAGCGACCCTTTTCGAGCTCGAGCGGAACACGCGTTCGGTCGCTGTGTAGCGACCCTTTTCGAGCTCTTGTCCGATGTCTCGTGTTTCCTTCGTAAAGCTTTTCGTAAAGAAGAATCTATTTCGAAAAAGTATTTGTCGAAGAAGGTTTTTCGTTTTCTTCTTCGGAGATTTGGACGTTAACTTCGTCGTAGCCGTTTTCGACCCCAATAGTTAGCCCCCCAGCTCGTTAGGATCGTGGATTTCTAGTGAGATCCCAACGTGCGGTATGGCGAGTTCAGACGAGATTGGTGTATTTGGGCGAAGTTCGTGTCCGAAAATCCGCAAGTAAATAGTAATTTCTCATGCCTATAAGAAGGGAGGTAATTTCTTCACAATCTTTACACTTACTCATTCTCATAGAGAGGTTTCTTGAAAAATTATTTCCTCTTTCTCTTTCTCTCTATCATTTCCTTCTTGATAAAAAAAAAAAAGCCACGAGATGTCGAGTAAGAAAAGGAGTTCGAAAAAAGGGTCCTTGCCCGCGAATGTTTCTGAAGAGCTCTGTGTGCCAAAGATGGAATTTGTTCCTCATTTGGTAGACCCGGCCGAGAACAAGGCATGGTGGGTGGCGTGTTACGGTTCGATCACGCCTCCCAAAGAAAAATCCTTCCCGGTCATGAACCATCGCCCGGTGGAGAAAGGTGCACCAAGTAGGAGTACTAGTGAATTCCTCGAGGTCATGCGGTCGTTCTACCATATTTCGGACGCGGTGGAGTTCAGGGTTCCTCGTCGAGGAGAGCGCGCTAGTAGTCCCCCGGAAGGTTACTTTACTTGTTACGAAGCATTCGTGGTGCGCTGTCGTTTGTGGTTCCCGATTCCCGAAATTATCGTCCGTGTGTTGGATTGTTTAGGGGTGGCGTTAAGCCAACTGAATCCTCTTGGCATCCAGCACCTCATTGGAGTCATGATCCTGAGTTACGAGCATGGTCTCTCCCTTACCGTCGATCATTTCGAAGCGCTTCTTCGGTTACAGATCATCAAGGATACGGACATGTACAGGCTGGTTCCTCGGAACTTCATGTCAGTGGTAAAGGAGTTTACTTCTAACTTCAACAAGTGGAAGAATTTTTTCTTCTTCGTTAGTGTAGAAGCCGCGTCCGTTGAGGAGAGTTGTATCCCATTGTTCCTGAGGTTGCCGAACGATCGTCCCTTCATCAATCCTCTGCCTCTATTTCCTGAGGACATTATTGCAGTGAGGGATCTGCTCAGGAACGGTCCTTTTTCTGGACTTCCTTTACGCCGAAGAGAGTTCGAAAGGCGTTGAGGTTTTTGCATCCTAGTCCTGCTTTGGGCGGAGAAACAAGGTGTGATTCCGAGCCTGATGACCAAGGTCCCAACGCTGCTCCCACGATTGCGACAGGACTGAATTCTTCGAAGGGGAAAGATATTAACCTCGGTGACCTGGAGTTTTCGGTGGACGATTGCATTCTTCCAGGATGGGATCCGGATCTTGCTTTCGGCGATGAAAGCAGTACGAGCGAGGTCCCTATTCCAGACATCGATGATTTCTTCGCTGGTCTTCCATCGGGCTTCGATGCTCCTCCGGCCACAAACGAGACGGGGAGGCCAAAAGTCGTCGAAGGATCTCATATCATCAACGGGGAATAAGCTTTAAGAATTTTGACGATCGTTATATATATATTTTTTTTGATTATAACGTGTCAATCGGTTTTACAGGGCTTGAACTTGCTTGGATCGGCCATTGAGGCGAGCCATAGAGAGGCCATGATCTATCGCTTTAAAGCGGAGAAGGTGGAAAAGGATCTTGCTCGCATGCGAGACGAGATGTTGGCTCGTGATCAGGCCAGGGCTGTTCGTAGGGCGGAACAGAAGGAAATTGTCGAGGTGACGAAGACTCGCGCCTTTCAATTCCAGGTTGAGTACGGGAACCTCAAGAACGCTTTAAACTCGCTGGGCGACTTCCGCGAGTGTCGCGGCTCAGTCGGGAGCCTTTGGAAGACGCGGGCGGATGACTACGTTTTCGAGAGGGATATAGAGTTAATGAAGGGTGGCATGAAGGATCATGCTCACGCTGAGACGCTCATTTCTCCGATCGATGGGAAGATTCAGGGATTCTTGGATCCCATCCCGGTTTCTCTTGATACCGTAGAAACCACGACTGATTTTGCCGGTGACGATGAGGAAGTGAACTATCCCGCGGATGCATTCAGAGCTTCCTTGTCCGAGAATTTTAACTTTAATCTGTGAGTGTTTTAACGGCAAGAAGTTTTTTCCCTTATCTAGTATTTTGCGGCCAAGTGTGGCCTTTGTACATATATGTCCGACCGAGTGTGGCCTTCGAACTTTGTATGGGCTTGTTTTGGCCGTTTTTTTTATTTTTATCGGGACTGGCCGTTGGTGGCTTTGAACCCCTACCACTATACTGTTTATATAATGGATGTTTTTTTGAGTTACTTTGTTTCGAGTAGGTTTGAAGTAAACATGAGTTGTCGTCTCATATTTAACTTCGTTGAGGCGTTCAATCTGTTGATTCGTTCGAGACGTGAGTTTTCGTAAAAATTATTTATTCTTACGATCATTCGGGAACATTGAAATACGAACGGAGAGACATGTTTTAGGATCTCGTATCGTTTAGATATCATGTATTTGAGATGTCTGAGACCAATGCGATGGGTTTAGGGCAAGACCTAGGTTTACTCTCAGTTTTAAGGTTTGTGCGGTGACTAGCCGGCTATCAGTTTTCCTAGTGCGATTTCTACCTGATTCGTTCCGATTTAAAGTCCGCGATAGGTTCTCGGCTTATACGACTTGTATGGTTTTGGATTTTTTTTGTAGCGCGCTTTCGTCCTTGTGTTGGACGTTAGAAGATCAAAAGAGTGATCAAGTTGCGTTTGTTTAAGACGGCTGATGTGTTCGTCGGGGCCAATCGACGAACGGAGTGTAAAATTTTTGGTGGTCGCGTTTGGACAATTTGTTCGTATTGTCTCGACTTTTAACTTGGCGACGTCTCGCAGTTATTTCGAAGACTATACGTATATTTTCAGTGCTGAAGAGAGATTGTTTTGCGATTTTGGGCCGTACGAGGCTGCTGACAAGAGTATTAACGTTTGTAGATTTTCTAAGCGTGTTCTGAGACTTTTGCGTTAATTGAAGCGCAAGTGTCTTAAAAACTCGATTACAATAACGCATCTTTTCCTATGTGGGAGTATACGAGTATACGCACCCACTCCTCCCCCCCCCCTTTTTAGAGAGGGGAATAGCTGAACTCGTCTTTCGACGAGCTGCCTACATACCTCTTTCGAGGATCAAGCCATCTCGTAGTTCTATTTTATGCCGCGAGCGTTTTTACTCGGCGATTGTCACCGTGCTGACCGCCTTGATCGTCATGACCGTGGCCGGGTCAGCGTTCTCTTCCGACAGTTTCGGTTGAGTCGTAGTGGCGGGTTCGGACTCGTGCTGAGTTTCGACACCCGAAGTGTTTGCGTCAGCGGACGATGTTAAATCGTCTTTCCTTGAAACATTTTTGGTCGAAGATTTATCTATCTTCGTGCGTTTGCGATTTGTCGTTGCAGAGGTCGTCATCTGCCTTAACTTGCGCTCCGCGAGGAAGCACATTCGTGACTGTTTCTGACATCCCCAGATAGCTGCGACTCCGTTTGGGATCGGGAATTTGACACCCAGGTGGTACGTCGATGGAACGGCTTGCATAGCGTTGAGCCATGGAGTTCCCATGATCACGTTGTAGATGGCAGGATGATCGACTACCGCGAATTCGATGATTTTTGTAATCTCCTTGGCCATGACTGGTAGCTGAATCGACCCGAGGGTCATCGATACTTCGCCTGAAAAGCTGGTGAACGGTTTCGGCGTTGGAGTTACTTCTCCGAGTTTGATGCTCATTCGATTGAGAGTATCGCGGAAGATTACATTGACCGTGCTTCCCGTGTCAATGAGTACTCTTCCGACTTCCAGATCTCGTATGACGAGATCTATGACGAGAGGATCTTAGTGAGGTTGATCGATCCCGCCGGCTTCCTCCTTCGTGAAGGTGATTGAGCAATTCTGATCATCTCGGGTAGGCGACCATGTAGGCTAGTTTGTGCTCGACTCCGCCTTCCGCTGGTAAGCCTTGATGGCCGAAACCGTATCGTTGCAGAATTGCGATCCTCCGATAATCATGTTGACTCTGCGATGATTGTTATCGTTCCCCTTGTCGTCTGGCCTCCTGCCGTGTTTATCCCCAGATTAATTTCTTTGAGGAGATCTCTCCGCGGGAGGATTTCTGTCCGGCTTCGAGGGGCGATCGGTTTCCAGGATGAGATCTTTAACGCTGGTTACTTCCGAGAGCTCTCCAGCTAGTGGCTTCGCGGCCAGCCTTGCTCCCTAGACTTTGCAGTTAGTCGTGGAGTGTCCTCGGGACTGGTGGAACTCGCAGAAGGTGTTTTCATCGTATCCTTGATTGCGAGTCCACGTATTACCCGTGGTTCGGCCCTAGTCCGAGCCGATCGCGTAATTATGTGCTCCTTGGAGATCTTCCCCCTCATGATGGACGTACTTATCGTTACGAGGGTTCTTCTTCGTTTTTGGATCTACATCTTTTGAGGATGGTCTCGCCGACTTATGTTTTTGCGATAAGACTTTCGTTTCTTCCTCGATCATGATGTAGTCTTTCGCCTTGTGGAGGGCGTCCTGGATCGTCCGCGGTTTGTCGAGGGATATCCATTTTCTGAATTTTGACTTGTACCAGAGCGCCTTCCTGAGCGCATCGATGGCCACCTTGTCGCTTATCCCGCTGACCCTGGACATTACCAACTTGAATCGGCTGATGAACTCACGGAGGGGTTCGTCTTCCCTATGGGACAGACTCCAGAGATCGACATCAGAAGTTTCTCTATCTATGAACATAGAGTATTGCTTGAGAAATTCCGATGCGAGCTGTCGGAAACTTCTGATAGAGTTTCGCTTAAGGCGTGCCAACCATTCGAGGGCTGCTCCTTCTAGATTCTCGACGAACAGGCAGTAGTAACCGGCGTGTCTTTCGCCGTCCTTCAGCCTTGCTCTTCCCATCGTGATGTGGAAAGCCTGAAGGTGCGCTCTCGGATCGGTCGTACCATCATACTTCGGTACTTTAATTTTTCCTGGATCGGATACCCTCATATCTGAGATGCGAGTGGTGAAAGGGGTCTTCCGAGCCCCATCCAGCAGCATGTCGATCTCAGGGGCCGCGCTGGTAGCGTGATGGATTTGGGATTTTACGGCTCTTACTTCTGCCGCAGTCTTGGTGATATAGTTGCAAAGATCGCGGATATCCGACGTCTCGCAAGCAGATTTCCATGCTTGTCGGCGTTTACTGCGAGTGATCTCGGTTTGCTTTTCAGCTAGCTCTTCTTGTTCGTTCCAATAGAGGATTTCCTCCTCTTCTGTCATTGGTTTGTCGAAAGGAGATCTTTCCCGAGCGAATCGGCTTCTGGTCCTCCTTGGATGTCTGTCGACGTCCTCATCAGTATCGTTGGAGACATCGCTAAGATCCAGGTCGACTTGCTCGACTCCGTTGTCCTCCAAAGCCTTTGCGGGAGGCGGAGGGCTTTCAGGGTTTCCCTTTTCGATGGGAGATTTCTCGCTAGGGTTTTGACCCGAAGGTCGTTCCTGCGCGGCTCCGGGCCTGTCGAGTGGGGTTGCGAAGTCGAGTCTTTTCCCGCGGACTTTAGTGGTTCTGCGGGGGCGGATTGCTCGAGTCCTTGCCGTTAAAGTTTCAACTTGTTTGGTCAAGGTGCTCATGAGCTTATCCTGTTCTTCCGACCTTTTCTCGTAGGTGGCGAACATATTTTTAAACTCCTCGAGCGCCGCGGCGTTGGCTGGTGCGTTGGCCGCTGATACGTCTGCTGCGGGAGTGGTGAGGTCAGTGCCACTGCTTCCGTTAAGAGGAGTCTGCACGTTATCCGCATCGTCAGTTGACATGTCTGGTTGAGCATGATGTGGTTGAGAGTTAGATTGATCCGTACCCCCCCCCCCTCCTTCTAGCGCCAAACTGTGGGAACCGAAATTCCCACAGTCGATTTCCGTTTAAATAAGGAAACAAGGAAAACCCTAATTTACCAGAGGTCCCGGATATCTGCTAATACCACACGCCAAGCAATCATAACACAAGAATAACAACGATAAAGTATAAGAGATCAAAAAAAGAGCAAAGTAGATCTTATTCCGAATTCGCGTTTGAGCGTTACAACAAGGTAAGAGCCTGGGCTACGAGAGCTGTCGGCGAGATTCCTAATTCTAAAACCCTAAGACGGCAATAACCTAGTTGAGTCGCAGCTCGAATAACAAAAACGGAAATATGCCTAATTGCTCTAAGTGCTAAGTTTCCTCTGAGAAAAATCCCCCCCATGCCTCTCGCCTAAGACTCCTTATATACTGGCTCCTAGGTCGGTTTACGTTTTTTCTCTTCTGCCCTTAAGCCACCACAGCATAAAAATGGAGATATTCCATTTTTTTCGATCTTCGTAATTATCTTCAAAATTTCGTATTTTTCCACGGAAACTTGACATTTATCTTTCCTCGCAAACCAAGCGTAAACCTTCATGCGGCTTACGGGCTGTTGGTTAAGAAATCGTAAGTTGGGCCTCGAGTCATGTCTTAGGTCCCTTTGGGCCGTCTTCTGACTCGAAGCATTTATTACGGGTTCTTTCGATAAAGAGTGAATGGCGGGAAACATGAAATTGGTTCGCTACGGTCTTCGCGAGATAGCATCGAAGGGTAGATGAGAATGCGTGGACTAATGTCGTATCGACGTTTCGGAAGAGCTTGGTCGCTACGTAGCGACCGATCGGAATGGACGCCCGGTCACTACGTAGCGACCGAGCGGAACACGCGTTCGGTCGCTGTGTAGCAACCCTTTTCGAGCTCTTGTCCGATGTCTCGTGTTTCCTTCGCAAATATTTTCGTAAGGAAGAATCTATTTCGAAAAAGTATTTGTCGGAGAAGGTTTTTCGTTTTCTTCTTCGGAGATTTGGACGTTAACTTCGTCGTAACCGTTTTCGACCCCAACAAATTGTCCTATGAGATTCTAGGTTCAAAACATCACTCACACTGTCGTGCTTTTCTAACTATTCCAGATCCTAGTATTACAAGCAACCTTGGTGTAGAATTCAATAAGCAATCCTAGCAATCCTAACATATTATCAGTATGACATTAGGCTCATTAAATCCCTAAATCTAACAAGGTGATTATTCAGACATGGAAGCAAAGACACAAATCATAGTATGAATAAATAATAGAATAGAAAGTATTGGTAAAACCAATGGAGTTCTAATCAATCTCTGAAGGTGAATTGATCTTCTCTCCAACCCTAAAATGAAGAATGAATAATAGAAAGCGTAGCTGTCAACAATGGCTTAGAAAACACATAAGTAGGGTTCTGAGGCGTCCAGCGGTACTATGGTAACTTGTGGTAACTTCTGGGCTTAAGTTGGTCATGAAATAGGCTCGGCGCAGAGTCAACATGATCATCAGAGGATCGCAGTATTGCAACGACACAGTCTCGCCCATCAAGGCTTACAAGCGAAAGGCCGAATCAAGTGAAAACTGGCCAACGTGGTCTCCTCCCCTTGATGGTCAAAGCAACTCGATAACTTTCACGAGAGACAAAGCCGGCGGAATCGGTCAACCTCACTGCGATCCACTCGTCATAGATCTTGTCATACGAGATCTGGAAGTCGCGAGAGTCCTCATCGACACGGGAAGCACGGTTAAAGTTATCTTCCGTGGCACACACAAACGGATGAACATCGAACTCGGGGAAGTTACCCCAACGCTAATACCGCTGACGGGGTTTTCAGGCGAAGTATCGATGACTCTCGGATCGATCCAGCTACCAGTCATGGCCAAAGAAATCATAAAGATCGTCGATTTCGCGGTGGTCGATCATCCTGCCATCTACAACGTGATCATGGGAACCCCGTGGCTTAACGCCATGAAAGCCGTTCCGTCTACATATCACCTCGGCATCAAATTCCCGACCTAGAGCGGGATCGCTGCCATCTGGGGTTGTCAGAAACAGTCGCAACTTTGCTTTCTCGAAGAGCATAAGTTAAGACAAATCACGACAACCGCGATGGCAACTCGCAAACGCACGAAGTTAGCTCACCCTTCAGCCGAAAACACTTCAAAGAAAGACGATTCGACATCGTCTGCTGAAGCAAACGCTTCAGACATCGAAACTCAGCACGATTCCGAAGTCAACACTATGATTCAACCGGAAAACCCAGACAAAAATGTCGACCCTGCCACAGTCTCGACGATTAAGGCGGCAAGCACGGCAACAACCGCCAAGTAAGAACACTCGCGGGATAACACAGAACTACGAGATGGCTTGATCCTCGAAAGAGGTACGTAGGCAGCTCGTCGAAAGACGAGTTCACCCATCCCCCTCTCTAAAATGGGGGGAGTGGGTATGTATACTCGTATACTCCCACGTTTTAAAAGATGCATCATTGTAATCGAGCTTTTTAAAACTTTTACCACAATACGCATTTTTTCGAATTCATACGCTTCAGCTACGCAAAAAGTCTCAGGACACGCTTAAAAATAAAATTCTACAAACATTAGACTCTCGTCAGCGGCCTTATCTGGCACAAATCGCAAAGCCTTCATCCTTTAACACCTAAAACATATGTATAGTCTTTGAAACAACAGCGAGACGTCGCCAAGTTAAATTCGAAACTCTGCAAACAACTGTCCAAACACGACCATAAAATCTCAACGAATATTTATACTCCGCTCGTCGATTGGCCCCGACGAACACCAGCCGTCTTAAACAAACGCAACCTGATCATTCCTCTGATCCTCGAACATCAAACACAAGGATAATAGCGCGCTACAAAAAAAATCCAAATTTTGGTCTAGCACTTCAAGTTGGCTTAGAAATTGTCTCTGGAGAGATGCTCGATTCATGCCATACAAGTCGTATAAGCCGAGAACCTATCGCAGACTTTAAATCGGTACGAATCAGGTTAAAATTACAACAGGAAAATCGATAGCCGGCTAGTCACCGCATTAAACCTTAAAACCGAAAGTAAACCTAGTTCTTGCTCTAAACCCAACACACTGGTCTCTAACATCTCAAGACATGATATCTAAAAATGATATGAGATCCTAAACCATGTCTCCCGTCCATATCTTAACGTTCACGAAAACTTCGTAAAAGTAAACAAGCGACTTTTACGAAAATTCACGTCTCACGCGAACCATCAGATTGAACGTCTCGTTAGAAATAAATATAAGACGACAACTCATATTTATTTCAAATACTCAGAACAAGGTACTTCAATAAATACTCATCATATATATAAAACCGCAGAGCGGTAGGGATTCAATGCCACCAACGGCCAGTCTCGATAAAAACAAAAGCGGCCAAAAAGGCTCACACAAAATCTCAGCATAAAGGCCACACTCGGCCAGGCCACACGACCATAAACACAAGATAAGGGGAAGTCACTCCCCGACAAATACCAACTTCGATACTCACAAATCAAAGTTAAAATTCCCGGACAAGGAAGCTCCGAATGCATCCGCGGGATAGTTCACTTCCTCCTCGCCACCAGCAACCGCAGTCGTGACCTCCTCCGTATCGGGAGAAACCGGGATGGGATCCCAGAATCCCTGGATCCTCCCATCGATCGGGGGAATAAGCGCCTCAGCATGGGCATGGTCCTTCATGCCATCTTTCATGTCCCTCATCTCCTCCTCGAAAATGAAGTCGTCCGCCTGCGTCTTCCAAAGGGTGCCAACTGAGCCGCGACACTAGCGAAAATCGCCCACCAAGGAATAAGCATCCTTGAGGTTTCCATAGTCAGTCTTGAACTGAGAGGAACGGTTTCTCATCACTTCGACGATCTCTCTCCTACCCTTCCTTTTCGCTCGGCGAACAGCCTTCTCGTGGTCCATAGCGAGTTTCGAATCTCGCTCCAAAATCTCGCTTTGCATACGAGCAAGGTCCTTTTCATCTTTCTCTGCTTTGAAGCGATAAACCATGGCCTCCCTATGGCTCGCCTCAAGAGCTGAGCCGAGCAAGTTCAGACCCTGCAAAAATGACAAACGCGTTAAAAAAATATATGAAAAAACACAAGATCCTATACGCAAAATTTCAAAAAAAAAAGAAAGCAATTAACCCCGTTGATCATACGAGATCCTTCCGCGACTATCTTAGACCTTCCCATTTCGTCCACTGATGAGGGAGGATCGAAACACGAGGGTAGACCAGGAAAGAAATCGTCAAAATCTAGGATAGGTGCCTCGCTCGTACCGCTGCCGTCACCATAAGCAAGGTACGGATCCTATCCTGGGAGAATAGAATCATCTACGGAAAAGTCTATATCGCCAAAGTCAATGCCTTTGCCCTTCAGAAACCTCACGTTTGTCTCCTCAGCGGGATCGTTGCAAGGAGCAGGGCCATCGGATCCACAATCACTGTCCGTTCCCACGCCCCCTTAGAAATCAGGACAAACGAGCCTCAACTCCTTGCAAACTCTCTTCGGCGTAAAGGACGTCCAGAAAAATGGGCCGTTCCTGAGGAGATCCCTCATTCCGACCGTGTCCTCAGGGAATGGAGGGAGCGGTTGATGAAGGGAGCGGTTGATGAAGGGAGCGTCATTCGGTTTACTCCGGAAAAAAGGAATGCAACTCTCCTCGACAGATGCAGCACTTATACGGACGAAGAAAAAGAACTTCTTCCACAAGTTAAAGTTGGAGGTGAACCCCTTGATCACCGACATATGGTTCCGAGGGACCAACCGGTAATTGTCCGACTTCAAGACGAGCTGCAGTCTAAAGAGCGCTTCGAAATGGTCGGTGGTAAGGGAGAGACCATGCTCATAACTCAGAATCACGACACCGATGAGATGTGATTGACAATGGATTTTACCAATTTTTAACCATGGTTTATGAGTATTTTAAGATATATTATTACTATATAGAGTCTATTTAGAGTTATTACATGTTCAGGTACTATTGGAAGAAAATGATGTATTTGGAGCTATTTAGAGATCTTTCGAGCTTAGCTGGAAGCAAGAGATGGTCGACGGTCGCAGCTCAATATCGACCGATAGTCACCGCCAAATATCGATCGATGCCAAGACCCTTGTATCGATCGATTATGAAGCCATCCGAGAGTTAATGACAAATTAGAAAATTTCAAGTTTCACAAAAATCTCAATAATTACATCATTAGTTCCTGGGCGCCTGTTAGGCTATTTATTAGGGTTTTGTATTGTTTTAGAGGCAGACTTGCCTAGAGACCTAAGAAGACCTAGTGTGGAGGAGGCAAGAAGCCACCATTGAAAGAGAGAGCTTAGTTGGAGAGATAGATCATCTACTGCAAAACAGAGAAGATCTTGAACTCCCTTGTTTTCATATTTCTGTTTACTCTTACTATTATTTATTTAATAATTATTCAGACCATCATAATCATGTGTTCCATGAATATGTCTGAGTAGTCTTTACTGTTAGATTTAGGTTTCTCAAATAGGCTGATAAATGTAATACTGACACAACAATTGTTAGGATGTTTAGAAATATAGTTCAATCATCTAGTTATGCATTAAAGCTAAGTTTAGGATTGATCATCCTTTAAACTTAGATCTTAGGATAAATTGTGATCAAGACATTGCTTGACCCAATACCTGAAAATAACTAGAATGATCTAACTGACAAGATACAAACGAGAGTTGGTCTAGTGAGTTAGAGAATACAAATCAAACCCTTTCGTAAAGCTTTCTGGAAGAAGTATCGATCGACACAGCGATAGCCCTGTCGATCGATATTTTGAAAGGTGTATCGATCGATACGCCCATTGGATTATCGATCGAGTCTTTCTCGCGACCAAGATAACGAGAGTTGAGGTCCGAGATCCAGATTAGATAATTAATAGATTATACCATAAGTTTGAATTCAAGAATAATTAATATTAATAAACTCCTAATTTACCAAATTAAGTGTTATTTATCATACCTAAGAATATACCTGAATCTAGATATTTCAACCCACTGTTAACAAACTCAAAAAAATCAATCGAGCAATAAACTTGCTCACCAACCAATTTACTAATTTAAAACCCATAAACCATTTGATCTAGATTTATTTCGAGACCATAATCTACTGTGTAATCCTAGTGTCTCTGTGGATTCGATCCCTAAGTACTACATTTGAACCTCTAATTTGAGAGAGTAATTCACTCCTTAGGGTAATTTGAGTTATATCAAATTCAGCACCGTTGCCGGGGACTCTTTCTTTTAGATTACATTTAAAATTTAATCTAGATTTTGTTACTAAATTTGCTAAAAAGTTTTCTCTCTTTTCCTGCTGACACAGAAGTTGAAAGATGCCAGACATCGATCAACGAAGAGATAGGCATAAAGATCGACAGAGCGAGAGCAATATCGATCGACAAGTCGACAGAAATATCGGTCGACAACGCTCATCAAACATCGATCGACAACGCCCCGCCGGAAGCAGGTAAGTATTCTCTTACCAATGATTCTAATGAAAGAGCAGTCCTAAGAAAACCTAAGGGTCAACTAAGCAACGCAAATAACCAAATTACAAGTGACAGGGGACTGAAATCCCTGTTCAAATTAAATCTATCTCAAAAAGAGATAATGAATGGAAATTGCATTTGCAAGACTATTTAAATCCTGGAAGGACCTATTCCAAAAGGTCCGCAATTAGACTACCAAAAGATGATACCAAGGAATTTGGGATCAGTCCTGAATACTTAATCATGGTACGTCAAAACCCTTTCCATGGGACCGTCTCAGAGCGACCACATGATCACATCGAATATCTAGAAGAATTGATAAATGACGAGTACAACCGCTGTAAACTCTTTCCTTTTTCCTTAGAAGGCGACACCAGAAAATGGCTAAACCAAATACCATAAGGATCTCTGGCCTGTTGGAAGGAGATAAGGAGTGCTTTTATAAATCAATTTTTCGATGAGGCGTACTATTGGGATGCACGGAGGAAAATCTCCACGTTCCGTCAAAACCCACGAGAGTCATTCAGAAACGCTTGGGAGAGATTCAAGAGCTACCAACTTGAATGTCCCCACCATGGCTATTCAGAGCCGCAACTCATTAATACCTTTTACGGAGGTATTAACCTTCATTACCGGATCACGCTCGACACAGCCAGTGAAGGGAGCTTCAGTACCAGAAACCCTGAGGAGGCAAGGCGTTTGATCAAGAATATAGCTACGGGTAGATCCTACGAAATGATGGACGTAGAATTAGGAAGAAAATCTGACCCAGATGATGAGTCACCTTTACTCGAAATCAAAGAACATCTCGACTCGCCCCATCCTGCTCTTGAGGGACACAACCAATTTGGGATTTACCAAATTGATGATGACACCCTATCTGAGCTAGAGCAGCAAATAGATTTCGTAGACAGCCATACTTTGGAAAATAATTACCCTAACCCCGATAGCTTCACCCAAAATTATGATGCTACTGTTGGATCACGCCAAGACAGAGCGAAATCTAGGCTAAACCAAGATTTCATGGGAAATCGCAAGTTAGCCACTGAACTAAACGAAAAAATAGACATGGTCTTCAGTGAGATGATGAGGAAGTTCGACGCTTTAAGTGTACAAATTAAGAGACTGGACAGTCAGGTCGCGGAAAACGCAACCGCCATCAAAAGAGAGACATGACGTCTCCCTGGGCGGACTGACGCGAACCCAAAACATCAAGTCCATGCCGTGTTATTGAGAAGCGGAAAACGCTGTGGTTGAGGAAACCGGTGAAAGTAGGTCACGCCCTATAAACCTCGATGATCCCAGTACCGAATCAGGAATGCCTCGAGGAAGAGAGAAACCCAACACTGAGGAAGTGGCCATCAAACTCGAGGAAGAAGAAGGAGAAATGGAAGAAGATGCCGAAATCGATCGACAAGAAAGAATAAGTGTCGATCGACCAACCATGGTGGACATCGATCGACACTCAGGAAACAATGTCGATCGACAGCCAACTCCAGCTGAACCAGCAACTGAAAGAGTGTATAGGACTCTACCACCCTTTCCACCTAACAAAATACAGACTAAGCGAGAGCTAGACAAAGCAATCTGCAAGAAAGCATTCGATAAGATCACGTTGGAAATGCCATTGAGCGATGCGATAAAAGTATCACCTTCGATAAAAAAATATGTAAAGGATATGGTATCCAACAGCTTTCCGGCCACTGAGAGCAGCGTCATGATGGTTTATGAGGAAGTGAGTGCAATAATCCAAAGCGAGGTCCCGATCAAGAGACCTGATCCGGGCAGTTTTGTTATTGATTGCAATATACGGAACAAAAATTTTCCTCGATCCCTTTGTGACCAAGGTTCCAGCATGAACCTCATGCCGCATTCTGTCGCATTATCCCTAGGATACGAAAAGTTCAAACCTACAAAATAACTTTGGTTCTGGCCGATATATCCGTTAGATTACCTGAGGAAGTGCTTGACGACGTGCCAATAAAGATAAACGGCTGTCACGTCCCAACGGACTTCGTAGTTCTGAAATACGAAAATGAACCAAAGGACCCCCTTATTTTGGATAGACCATTCCTAGCCACTGCTAGAGCGATAATAGATGTCAAGAAGGGTAGGATATGTCTAAACATTGGAAACATCCCAATGACTTTTGACATGGATAACCTGATGAGACGACCCTTGATCGATAAACAGACATCCTACGTGGACGACATCAGTGAATTAAGAAGCTTGATTTGGATAAATAAAGTAGTGGAGACTCACGAGGAAGTTGAACAAATCTCATAGGAGTTAGGATGAAGAAGCTATCACACTTTCAAATTAGATGATCCCAGTTTTATTGTTTGGGAATATGACAACTTCTTCGTTATTCTAATCAAACCAAGATGAATAGAGATTAAAGAAACTTAATTTGGATACATTAAATTGTGGAGAATCACCAGGAAGTTGAATAAATATCATAAGAGTTAAGATGAAGAAGCTATCCAACTTTCAAATCAGGTGATCCCAGTTTTCCTGTTCGGGAATATGAAAACTTCTTCGTAATTCCAATCAAACCAGGCTGAGTCGCGATGTAAAAAGCTTGATTTGGATACATAAAGTAGTGGAGAATCACCAGGAAATTGAATAAATATCATAGGAGTTAAGATGAAGAAGCTATCCAACTTTCAAATCAAGTGATCCCAGTTTTCCTGTTCGAGAATATGACAACTTCTTCGTCATTCTAATCAAACCAGGATGAATAGCGATGTAAGAAGCTTGATTTTGATACATACATTAGTGGAGACTCACCAGGAAGTTGAATAAACTCATAGGAGTTAGGTTGAAGAAGCTATCCCACTTTCAAATAACTTGATCCCAGTTTTCCTGTTTGGGAATATGACAACTTATTTGTCTTTTTAATCAAACCAGGATGAATAGCGATGTAAGAAGCTTGATTTTGATACATATAATTGTGAAGAAATACCTGGAAATTGAATAAATCTCATAGGAGTTAGGATGAAGAAACTATCCCACTTTCAAATAAGATGATCCCAGTTTTCATGTTTGGGAATATGACAACTTCATCGTCATTCTAATCAAAAAAGGATGAATTGCGATGCAAAAAGTATGATTTCAATACATTAAGTAGTGGAGAATCACCAGGAAGTTGAATAAATCTCATAAGACTTAGAATGAAGAAGCTATCCCACTTTCAAAGCAAGGGATCCCAGTTTTTCTGTTCGGGAATATGACAACATATTCGTAATTCCAATCAAACCAGGCTGAGTCGCGATGTAAGAAGCTTGATTTGGATACATAAAGTAGTGGAGAATCAACAGGAAGTTGAATAAATATCATAGGAGTTAAGATTAAGAAGCTATTCAATTTTCAAATAAGGTGATCCCAGTTTTCTTGTTCGGGAATATGACAACTTCTTCGTCATTCTAATCAAACCAGGATGAATCACGGTGTAAGAAGCTTGATTTGGATACATAAAATAGTGGAGACTCACCAGGAAGTTGAATAAACTCATAGGAGTTAGGATGAAGAAGCTATCTACTTTCAAATTAGGTGATCCCAGTTTTTCTGTTTGGGAATATGACAACTTCTTTGTTATTCTAATCAAACCAAGATGAATAGCGATTTAAGAAACTTGATTTGGATACATTAAATAGTGGAGAATCACCAGGAAGTTGATTATATCTCAAAGGAGTTCGAATGAAGAAACTATCCCACATTCAAATTAGGTAATATGCGTTTTCCTGTTTGGGAAAATGACAACTTATTCGCCATTCTAATCAAACTAGGATGAATCGCGATGTAAGAAACTTGATTTGGATACATAGAATAGTGGAGACTCACCAGGAAGTTGAAAAAATATCATAGGGTTAGGATGAAGAAGATATCCCACTTTTAAATCAGGTGATCCTCGTTTTTCTGTTTGGGAATATGATAACTTCTTCGTCATTCTAATGAAACCAGGATGAATCGCGACGTCAGAAGCTTGATTTGGATACATAAAATAGTGGAGTCTCCCCAGGAACTTGAATAAATCTCAGAAGAGTTAGGATGAAGAAGCTATCCCACTTTCAAAGCAAGGGATCCCAGTTTTCCTGTTCGGGAATTTGACAACTTCTTCGTAATACCAATCAAACCTGGCTGAGTCGCAATGTAAGAATCTTGATTTGGATACATAAAGTAGTGGAGAATCACCAGGAAGTTGAATAAATATCATAGGACTTAAGATGAAGATGCTATCCAACTTTCAAATCAAGTGATCTCAGTTTTCCTGTTAGGGAATATGACAACTTCTTCGTCATTCTAATCAAACCAGGATGAATAGCGATGTAAAAAGCTTGATTTTGATACATACATTGGTGGAGAATCGCCAGGAAGTTGAATAAACTCATAGGAGTTAGTTTGAAGAAGCTATCCCACTTTCAAATCACGTGATCCCAGTTTTCCTGTTTGGGAAAATGACAACTTATTTGTCATTCTAATCAAATCAGGATGAATCGCGATGTAAGAAGCTTGATTTGGATAAATAAAATAGTGGAGACTCACAAGGAAGTTGAATAAACTCATAGGAATTAGGATGAAGAAGCTATCCCACTTTCAAATCACGTGATCCTAGTTTTCCTGTTTGGGAATATGACAACTTCTTCGTCATTCTAATCAAACCAGGATGAATAGCGATGTAACAAGCTTGATTTGGATACATAAAGTAGTGGAGAATCACCAGGAAGTTGAATAAATATCATAGAAGTTAAGATGAAGATGCTATCCACCTTTCAAATCAAGTGATCCCAGTTTTTCTGTTCGGGAATATGACAACTTCTTCGTCATTCTAATCAAACCAGGAAGAATAGCGATGTAAAAAGCTTGATTTTGATACATACATTGGTGGAGACGCACCAGGAAGTTGAATAAACTCATAGGAGTTAGTTTGAAGAAGCTATCCCACTTTCAACTCACGTGATCCTAGTTTTCTTGTTTGGGAAAATGACAACTTATTTGTCATTATAATCTAAACAGGATGAATCGCAAAGTAAGAAGCTTGATTTGGATACATAAAATAGAGAAGACTCACAAGGAAGTTGAATAAACTCATAGGAGTTAGGATGAAGAAGCTATCCCACTTTCAAATCACGTGATCCCAGTTTTTCTGTTTGGGAATATGACAACTTCTTCGTCATTCAAATCAAACCAGGATGAATAGAGATGAAAGAAGCTTGATTTGGATACATAAAGTAGTGGAGAATCACCAGGATGTTGAATAAATATCATAGGAGTTAAGATGAAGATGCTATCCAACTTTCAAATCAAGTGATCCCAGTTTTCCTGTTCGGGAATATGACAACTTCTTCGTCATTCTAATCAAACCAGGATGAATACCGATGTAAAAAGCTTGATTTTGATACATACATTAGTGGAGACTCACCAGGAAGTTGAATAAACTCATAGGAGTTACGATGAAGAAGCTATCCCACTTTCAAATCACGTGATCCCAGTTTTTCTGTTCGGGAATATGACAACTTCTTCGTAATTCCAATCAAACCAGGCTGAGTCGCGATGTAAGAAGCTTGATTTGGATACATAAAGTAGTGGAGAATCACCAGGAAGTTGAATAAATATCATAGGAGTTAAGATTAAGAAGCTATCCAACTTTAAAATTAAGTGATCCCATGGTGCAGCCTGGGTATGGCTTCTGCTCCTGGATCACTTGAAGGGGAACGAAATAGGGATGTCCTTGGAGGCTACCAGAACTCTGCTGGACTTTGGACGTCTCTCTGAAGCTATGGAATGGCGACAGAGATGGTTTGCTACTTAAAGACACAAGATCACCTTGTATTGTCTAAGATGGGATTCACAGGAATTCCTTCCTTTAAGTGAGATCAATGTTCTTGAGCTGAAAAGAGAAAGCTAGAGACAAGACAACAAAGTTGACTGAATAATTCTTAGATTGAAAGTTGAGAAAGCAAAGCTGCCTCCCCCCATGTTCTTAAAGAAATCGACAAAAAAAAACCCTAGAAGTAAACCAGGATGGTTTAATTTTAATTCTAGTCCTAATCCAATTGAAATTGGTTTATTTTTAAAATCCTAATTGTCTTTGGTTTAAATTAAATGAAAGCCCAATAACCAAAGCCTTTACAAAGTAATTAAATTAAACCAACAGGCTGGTTTATCTTGATCTCCTTGTCTTGATCCAAGACCCACGATTTTGGCTATATCCTGGAGCCTCTCCTCTTGTGCTCTCAGCCTTGATCTGGTTACTGGTCCACTCCACAAGCTGGCTAGCTCATTTGGTTCTTCTCTGCTCAAGTCTGGCTCTTTTCTTCTCAAGTCTGGCTCTTCTCTGCTCAGGTCTGGCTCTCCCTCGTCAGACTCACTCAGCTCTCCAATGTCTCTACTCATGGCTACACCATCCCCTCCTCCTTTAAAAGAATTTGACCTCAAATCCAAATCATTTGCAATAAAAGGATCCAAGTCAGAAACATTGAAAGTAGAACTGATTGTGTATTTCCCTTCAAGATCGATCTGGTAGGCATTGTTGTTGATTCTCTTCAGCACTCTGAAAGGCCCATCTTTCCTTGCTAGCAACTTTGATTTCCTCTCAACAGGAAACCTCTCTTTTCTCATGTGAATCCACACAAGATCACCCGGTTCAAGTACTAGCTCCTTGTGCCCCTTGTTCTTTTGCCTCTCATACATCTTGGTTCTCTCCTCAATGTTCTTCCTGACCTGCTCATGCAAAGACAAAACAAACTCGGCCTTTTGCTTGCCATCAAGGTTAGTTTGTTCTTTTAAAGGTAAAGCAAATAAATCAAGAGGAGACAATGGGTTAAAACCATAAACAACTTGAAAAGGTGAGAGTTTAGTAACTGAATGCACTGCTCTGTTATATGCAAACTCTACATGTGGTAAACAATCCTCCCATGTCCTAATGTTACTCTTAATGATGGCACGCAAAAGAGTAGACAATGTCCTATTGACTGATTCAGTTTGACCATCAGTTTGGGGATGACAAGTAGTTGAAAACAATAGCTTAGTTCCCAACTTTCCTCACAGAGTTTTCCAGAAATAGCTAAGGAACTTAGTATCTCTATCAGAAACTATAGTCCTAGGCATACCATGCAATCTAACAACTTCTCTAAAGAATAGATCAGCTACCAAAGATGCATCATCAGTTTTATGACAAGGTATGAAGTGAGCCATCTTAGAAAATCTATCAACACCCACAAAGATACTATCTCTTCCTTTCCTAGTTCTAGGCAATCCTAAGACAAAGTCCATAGAGATATCAATCCATGGTGCAGTAGGAATAGGGAGAGGTGTATACAAACCTGTTGGTTGGACCTTAGACTTGGCTTGCTTGCACACGACACACCTTGAGCACACACGCTCCACTTCTTTCTTCATACCCGGCCAGTAGAAGTGCTCCTGCAAGGTGGAGAGTGTTTTGGCGACTCCAAAGTGTCCCATCAGCCCTCCTGTGTGAGCTTCCCTAACATACAATTCTCTCAAAGAACCACTAGGAACACACAGGCGGTTATCATAGAAAAGAAATCCTTTTACTTGGTAGAATTTTCCACTAGCATGTTTCTCAGATTCTCTAAACACATCTTTAAACTCAGGATCATTAGCATAGCAAGATTTGATATGTTCAAAGCCTAAGAGTTTAGCCACTACATTCTCCTTACATTTCTTGTAGTGGATGACATAAGGAAAGGTCTCAATGAACTCCACCCACCTGGCATGTCTCTTGTTCAGCTTCTGTTGCCCTTTGAGATGTTTAAGGGATTCATGATCTGTATGGATCACAAACTCCTTAGGCCACAAGTAATGTTGCCACACTTGTAAAGCTCTCACCAAGGCATACAGCTCCTTGTCATAGGTAGGATAGTTCAAGGTGGCGCCTCCTAGTTTCTCACTGAAGTAAGCTATGGGTTTCTTATCCTGCATCAACACAGCTCCAATTCCAATACCAGATGCATCACATTCAATTTCAAAAGTTTTAGAAAAGTCAGGAAGTGCAAGTAAGGGAGCACTTGTTAACTTCTCTTTTAGCATTTGAAATGCCTCTTCTTGGGTTGGTCCCCAAGTGAAACCTACACTCTTTTTGATTACTTCAGTCAGTGGTGCTGCAACTGTACTGAAATCTCTCACAAACCTCCTGTAGAAGCCAGCAAGTCCATGAAAACTTCTGACCTCTCCAATAGATTTAGGAATCGGCCACTCCCTGATAGCCTTCACTTTTTCCTCATCAACCTGTATGCCCTGTGAAACAAAACCTAAAAAGACAAGGTTATCTGTGCCAAAAGAACACTTTTTATAGTTAGCATACAGATTTTCTTTTCTAAGCACATCCAGAACTTGTTTCAAGTGGTTAACATGTTCTTTCATAGTCTTGCTGTAAATCAGGATATCATCAAAGTAAACAACTACAAATCGTCCTATCAAAGCTCTCAAGACATGATTCATTAACCTCATGAAAGTACTAGGTGCATTAGTAAGTCCAAAAGGCATCACAAGCCATTCATACAATCCTAGCTTAGTTTTAAAAGCAGTTTTCCACTCATCTCCTTCTTTCATTCTAATCTGGTGGTAACCACTCTTTAAATCAATTTTACAAAAGACACATGAACCATGTAACTCATCTAGCATATCATCTAAGCGAGGAATAGGGTGCCTGTACTTAACTGTTATGTTGTTGATGGCACTGCAGTCCACACACATCCTCCAGCTTCCATCTTTTTTTGGTACCAAGAGGACAAGTACAGCACAAGGACTCATACTCTCCCTGATATGTCCCTTCTCCATTAGCTCATTGACTTGTTTCTGAAGCTCCTTGGTCTCCACAGGGTTGGTCCTGTATGCTGGACGGTTTGGTAAAGTAGCTCCTGGTACAAAATCAATCTGGTGCTCTATTCCCCTAATAGGCGGCAGACCTATTGGATTGTCCTCTGGAAACACATCTCTATACTCCTGCAAAAGGCACTCAATCTCCTCTGGAATCTCAGGAGCAGGGTTAGTAGTAGAGCTCAACAATTCTTTATAAACCACTAGTATCAAATTTGATTGTTCAATCACAGCAGTTTTGATATCTTTAGCAGTAGCAAAGAGGTTGAGTTTACTTACCTGGCTGGTCTCTTCAAGAAGCAAGGACTTGCTGGCGGCCTTGGACTCTCCTCTCTTTATTTTGAGATGCATCTGATCCTGGTGTACCTCCTGAGGGGTCATTGGCGCCAGGGTAACTTGTTTCTCCTTATGGATAAAAGTGTATCTGTTGGTAAAGCCATCATGTACTGATCTCTTATCATACTGCCATGGACGTCCAAGAAGGATGTGGCTAGCTTCAAGGGGTGCTACATCACAAGTGATCTCATCCTGGTACTTTCCCACTGATAGCAAGACCTTCACTTTCTTGGTGATCTATAATCCACCCTCATCATTGATCCATTGCAAGAGATATGGTTTAGGATGCTTGAACACTTGAAGACCCAACTTCTCCACCAACTCATCACTTGCTACATTAGTACAACTTCCTCCATCAATGATCAAGCTACAAACCTTTTCTTGAACCAAGCATCTGGTGTGGAACAAGTTTTCCCTTTGCTCATCTTCTTTAGCTTTAGGTTGAGCATTGAGAAGTCTCCTGGTGACCAGTAGCTCTCCACGGACAGGGTACTCCACGTCTTCCTCATCTGACTCTTGGCCGGCGTCCTCCTCTTCAGATATCACCTCCCCGTTGGCTTAGATAGTCATCACCTTCTTGTTGGTGCACTCATTAGCATAGTGACCAAAGCCATGACACTTGAAACACTTAATGTTCCTGGTCTTAGTAGATGTGGCTACTCCTTTACCCTTGTCATCTCTCTTGGTCTCTACTGAAGAAGACCCGTCCTTGGACTTATCCCCTGGCTTATCTTCCTTGGAGTAGGCCGGTTTTGAAACAGGAGTGTATGAAGACCGGGTAGAGCTCTTTCTCTTGTTCTGTTGCTCAATCAAAATAGCTTTATGTAGCAGTTCATCCATGTCCTCCTACTCTTGTAGCTCCAACCTATCTTGTATACCTCCTTGGAATCTAGCCATAGTAGCTTCTACACCTTCTTCTAAATCAGCTTTTAACATGAGTGTTTCCATCTCCTGGTGATAGTCCTCTACACTCTTAGACCCTTGAGAAAGCCTCCTCAACTTCTGTTGTAGATCTTTTCCATAGTGATTAGGAAAAAAATTCTTCTTCATCACAGTTTTCATCTCAAACTAGGAAGCTACTTGAGGCTCTCCATTGCGTCTCCTGGTAGTAGCAATCTGATCCCACCAGCTAATAGCATATCCACAGAACTCAGTAGCTGCTAATCTCACCTTTCTCTGCTCAGTGAGCTGCTGGCAATTGAAAACCAGTTCAATCTTCTTCTTCCACTCTAAGTAAGCATCAGGGTCATTCTTTCCATGGAATGGAGGGATTCTAAGCTTGAAATTGCCTAGGTTATCAGTAGCTGGTCGCCTGCGGTTGTAGTGTCTACCATGCTGACTAGCCTGAGATCCATCATCACTTTCATCAGCTGAATCTTCCTGGTAATATTCTCCATAGACCCCACAACCCCCAATCTCAACTCGTTGCCCTCTTATAGGTCCAATGCGTGCTCTCTGAGCTCCAGCAGCAACCGCGTCCCTTTCTTGCCCTGCATTAACACCAGGTAAGTTTTCATTAGCTTGTTGTGCAAGGTTGTAAGTATTTTGCATTCTTCTGGTTATCTCAGCCATCATAGCCTCAAATTGAACTTGGTTGAGGTTGATTTGCTGGACAGCCGGTTCTCCTGAACCCTCTGGTTGCTTTCCATCTCGTCTCTCTTCACTCATTGTTCCTGAAATAGTTAGAGAAAACACAAAGCCAAGAACAAAAGTATCTCTCTCTCACTCAAGTTTTCAAATCGCCAAGTCTCAGCTCTTCCCACAAGTTCAGTTGAAAAACAAAGTTCTACACTTAAGATCTAGAACTAAACCCCAATGAATCAGAAAGAAAGTATTAAGAGATTTAGGCACCAGCTGACTTTACCACCCTGAGCTGGATTTCTCTTCAGCTAGCTAGATTACTCTTCAGCTTTTTTTTTTTTTTTTTGATTTGGATCAGAGATCTCTTTTCTTTTCTTTTTTTTGATTTGCAGGGTTGGCTCTGCTGGCTTACAACAGATAGAAAGATAAGAGAAGTGTTTGATGGATTGAATGATCTGAGTAGTCAAAATCGCAGACCCTAACCTTCAAGTGGCTCTGATACCACTTGGTGCAGCCTGGGTATGGCTTCTGCTCTTGGATCACTTGAAGGGGAACAAAATAGGGATGTCCTTGGAGGCTACTAGCACTCTGCTGGACTATGGACGTCTCTCTGAAGCTATGGAATGGCGACAGAGATGGTTTGCTACTCAAAGACACAAGATCACCTTGTATTGTCTAAGATGGGATTCACAGGAATTCCTTCCTTTAAGTGAGATCAATGTTCTTGAGCTGAACAGAGAAAGCTAGAGACAAGACAACAAAGTTGACTGAATAATTCTTAGATTGAAAGTTGAGAAAGCAAAGCTGCCTCCCCCCATGTTCTTAAAGAAATCGACAAAAAAAACCCTAAAAGTAAACCAGGATGGTTTAATTCTAATTCTAATCCTAATCCAATTGAAATTGGTTTATTTTTAAAATCCTAATTATCTTAGGTTTAAATTAAATGAAAGCCCAATAACCAAAGCCCTTACAAAGTAATTAAATTAAACCAACAGGCTGGTTTATCTTGATCTCCTTGTCTTGATCCAAGACCCACGATTTTGGCTATATCCTGGAGCCTCTCCTCTTGTGCTCTCAGCCTTGATCTGGTTACTGGTCCACTCCACAAGCTGGCTAGCTCATTTGGTTCTTCTCTGCTCAAGTCTGGCTCTTCTCTTCTCAAGTCTGGCTCTTTCTGCTCAGGTCTGGCTCTCCCTCGTCAGACTCACTCAGCTCTCCAATGTCTCTACTCATGGCTACACCATCCCAGTTTTCCTGTTCGGGAATATGACAACTTCTTCGTCATTCTAATCAAACCAGGATGAATAGCTATGTAAGAAGCTGGATTTGGATACATACATTAGTGGAGACTCACCAGGAAGTTGTATAAACTCATAGGAGTTAGGTTGAAGAAGCTATCCCACTTTCAAATCACGTTATCCCAGTTTTCCTGTTTGGGAATATGACAACTTATTTGTCTTTCGAATCAAACCAGGATGAATAGCAATGTAAGAAGCTTGATTTTGACACATAAAATTGTGAAGAATCACCTGGAAATTGAATAAATCTCATAGGAGTTAGGATGAAGAAACTATCCCACTTTCAAATAAAGTGATCCCAGTTTTCCTGTTTGGGAATATGACAACTTCATCATCATTCCAATCAAAAAAGGATGAATCGTGATGCAAAAAGTTTGATTTCAATACATTAAGTAGTGGAGAATCACCAGGAAGTTGAACAAATCTCATAAGAGTTAGAATGAAGAAGCTATCCCACTTTCAAAGCAAGGGATCTCAGTTTTTCGGTTCGGAAATATGACAACATCTTCGTAATTCCAATCAAACCAGGCTGAGTCGCGATGTATGAAGCTTGATTTGGATACATAAAGTAGTGGAGAATCAACAGGAAGTTGAATAAATATCATAGGAGTTAAGATGAAGAAGCTATTCAACTTCCAAATAAGGTGATCCCAGTTTTCCTGTTCGGGAATATGACAACTTCTTCGTCATTCTAATCAAACCAGGATGAATAGCGATGTAAGAAGCTTGATTTTGATACATACATTAGTGGAGACTCACCAGGAAGTTTAATAAACTCGTAGGAGTTAGGATGAAGAAATTATCCCACTTTCAAATCATGTGATCCGAGTTTTCCTGTTTGAGAATATGACAACTTCTTCGTCATTCCAATCAAACCAGGATGAATAGCGATGTAAGAAGCTTTATTTGGATAAATAAAGTAGTGGAGACTCACCAGGATGTTGAATAAATCTCATAGGAGTTAGGATGAAGAAACTATCCCACTTTCAAATCAGGTAATCTGCGTTTTCCTGTTTGGCAAAATGACAACTTATTCGCCATTCTAATCAAACTAGGATGAATCGCGATGTAAGAAACTTGATTTGGATACATAAAATAGTGGAGACTCACCAGAAAGTTGAATAAATATCATAGGAGTTAGGATGAAGAAGATATCCCACTTTCAAATCAGGTGATCCTAGTTTTCCTGTTTGGGAATATGACAACTTCTTCGTCATTCTAATCAAACCAGGATGAAGAACGATGTAAAAATCTTGATTTTGATACATACATTGGTGGAGACTCACCAGGAAGTTGAATAAACTCATAGGAGTTAGTTTGAAGAAGCTATCCCACTTTCAAATCACGTGATCCCAGTTTTCCTGTTTGGGAAAATGACAACTTATTTGTCATTCTAATCAAACCAGGATAAATCGCGATGTAAGAATCTTGATTTGGATACCTAAAATAGTGAAGACTCACAAGGAAGTTGAATAAACTCATAGGAGTTAGGACGAAGAAGCTATCCCACTTTCAAATCATGTATTCCCAGTTTTCCAGTTTGGGAATATGACAACTTCTTCGTCATTCTAATCAAACCAGGATGAATAGCGATGTAAGTATCTTGATTTGGATACATAAAATAGTGGAGACTCACCAGGAAGTTGAATAAATATCATAGGAGTTAAGATGAAGAAGCTATCCAACTTTCAAATCAGGTGATCCCAGTTTTCCTGTTCGGGAATATGACAACTTCTTCGTCATTCTAATAAAACTAGGATGAATAGAGATGTAAGAAGCTTGATTTTGATACATACATTAGTGGAGACTCACCAGGAAGTTGAATAAACTCATAGGAGTTAGGATGAAGAAGCTATCCACTTTTAAATTAGATGATCCCAGTTTTCCTGTTTGAGAATATGACAACTTCTTCGTCATTCTAATCAAAACAGGATGAATCACGGTGTAAGAAGCTTGATTAGGATACATAAAATAGTGGAGACTCACCAGGAAGTTGAATAAATCTCAAAGGAGTTCGGATGAAGAAACTATCCCACTTTCAAATCAGGTAATCTGCGTTTTCCTGTTTGGGAAAATGACAACTTATTCGCCATTCTAATCAAACTAGGATGAATCGCGATGTAAGAAACTTGATTTGGATACATTAAATTGTGGAAAATCACCAGGAAATTGAATAAATCTCATAGGAGTTAGGATGAAGAAGCTATCCCACTTTCAAATCAGGTGATCGCAATTTTCTTGTTTTGGAATATGACAACTTCTTCGTCATTCTAATCAAAAAAGGATGAATCGCGATGCAAAAGTTTGATTTCGATACATTAAGTGGTGGAGAGAATCACCAGGAGTTCAAAAAAAAAATCTAATAGGAGTTAGGATGAAGAAGCTATTCCACTTTCAAATCAGGTGATCACATATTTCATATTTGAGAATATGATAACTTCTTCGTCATTCAAATCAAACAAGGATGAATAGCTATTTAAGAAGCTTGATTTGGATACATAAAATAGTGGAGACTCACCAGGAAGTTGAATAAATCTCAAAGGAATTCGGATGACGAAACTATCCCACTTTCAAATCAGGTAATCTGCGTTTTCCTGTTTGGGAAAATGACAACTTATTCGCCATTCTAATCAAACTAGGATGAATCGCGATGTAAGAGACTTGATTTGGATACATAAAATAGTGGAGACTCACCAGAAAGTTGAATAAATATCATAGGAGTTAGGATGAAGAAGATATCCCACTTTCAAATCAGGTGATCCTAGTTTTCCTGTTTGGGAATATGACAACTTCTTCGTCATTCAAATCAAACCAGGATGAATCGCGACGTAAGAAGCTTGATTTGGATACATTAAATAGTGGAGACTCCCCAGGAACTTGAATAAATCTCATAAGAGTTAGGATGAAGAAGCTATCCCACTTTCAAAGCAAGGGATCCCAGTTTTCCTGTTCGGGAAAATGACAACTTCTTCGTAATACAAATCAAACCTGGCTGAGTCGCGATGTAAGAATCTTGATTTGGCTACATAAAATAGTGGAGACTAACCAGGAAGTTGAATAAATATCATAGGAGTTAGGATGAAGTAGATATCCCACTTTCAAATTAGGTGATCCTAGTTTTCATGTTTGGGAATATGACAACTTCTTCGTCATTCTAATCAAACCAGGATGAATCGCGACGTAAGAAGCTTGATTTGAATACATATAATAGGGGAGACTCCCCAGGAACTTGAATAAATCTCATAAGAGTTAGGATGAAGAAGCTATCTCACTTTCAAAGCAAGGGATCCCAGTTTTTCTGTTCAGGAATATGACAACATCTTCGTAATACCAATAAAACCAGGCTGAGTCGTGATGTAAGACTCTTGATTTGAATACATAAAGTAGTGGAGAATCACCAGGAAGTTGAATAAATATCATAGGAGTTAAGATGAAGATGCTATCCAATTTTCAAATCAAGTGATCCCAGTTTTCCAGTTCGGGAATATGACCACTTCTTCGTCATTCTAATCAAACCAGGATGAAATGTAAAAAGCTTGATTTTGATACATACATTAGTGGAGACTCACCAAGAAGTTGAATAAACTCGTAGGAGTTAGGTTGAAGAAGCTATCTCACTTTCAAATCACGTGATCCTAGTTTTTCTGTTTGGGAATATGACAACTTATTTGTCATTCTAATCATACCAGGATGAATTGCGTTGTAAGAAGCTTGACTTGGATGCATAAAATAGTGCAGACTCACCAGGAAGTTGAATAAACCTCAAAGGAGTTCAGATGAAGAAACTATCCCACTTTCAAATCAGGTAATCTGTGTTTTCCTGTTTGGGAAAATGACAACTTATTCGCCATTCTAATCAAACTAGGATGAATCGCGATGTATGAAACTTGATTTGGATACATAAAATAGTGGAGACTCACCAGGAAGTTGAGTAAATATCATAGGAGTTAGGATGAAGAAGATATCCCACTTTCAAATCAGGTGATCCTAGTTTTCCTGTTTGGGAATATGACAACTGCTTCGTCATTCTAATCAAACAAGGATGAATCGTGACGTAAGAAGCTCGATTTGGAAACATAAAATAGTGGAGACTTCCCAGGAACTTGAATAAATATCATAAGAGTTAGGATGAAGAAGCTATTCTACTTTCAAAGCAAGGGATCCTAGTTTTCCTGTTCGGGAATATGACAACTTCTTCGTAATATCAATCAAACCAGGCTGAGTCGCGATGTAAGAATCTTGATTTGGAAACATAAAGTAGTGGAGAAACACCAGGAAGTTAAATAAATATCATAGGAGTTAAGATGAAGATGCTATCCAATTTTCAAATCAAGTGATCCCAGTTTTCCTGTTCGGGAATATGATAACTTCTTCGTCATTCTAATCAAACCAGGATGAATAACGATGTAAAAAGCTTTATTTTGATACATAAATTGGTGGAGACTTACCAGGAAGTTGAATAAACTCATAGGAGTTAGGTTGAAGAAGCTATCCCACTTTCAAATCACGTGATCCCAGTTTTCCTGTTTGGGAAGATGACAACTTATATGTCATTCTAGTCAAACCAGGATGAATCGCGATTTAAGAAGCTTGATACGGATACATAAAATAGTGGAGACTCATCAGGAAGTTGAATAAACTCATAGGAGTTAGGATGAAGAAGCTATCCCACTTTCAAATCACGTTATCCCAGTTTGCTTGTTTGGGAATATGACAACTTCTTCAACATTCTAATCAAACCAGGATGAATAGCGATGTAAGAAGCTTGATTTGGATACATAAAGTAGTGGAGACTCACCAGGATGTTGAATAAATCTCATAGGAGTTAGGATGAAGAAGCAATCACACTTTCAAATTAGGTGATCCCAGTTTTTCTGTTTGGGAATATGACAACTTCTTCGTTATTCTAATCAAACCAAGATGAATAGCGATTAAAGAAAATTGATTTGGATTCATCAAAAATGTGGAAAATCACCTGGAAATTGAACAAATCTCATAGGAGTTAGGATGAAGAAGCTATCCCACTTTCAAATCAGATGATCCCTGTTTTCCTTTTGGGAATATGACAACTTCTTTGTCATTCTAGTGAAACCAGGATGAATAGCGATGTAAAAAGCTTGATTTTGATACATAAATTAGTGGAGACTCACCAGGAAGTTGAATAAACTCATAGGAGTTAGGTTGAAGAAGCTATCCCACTTCCAAATCACGTGATCCCAGTTTTCCTGTTCGGGAATATGACAACTTCTTCATAATTCCAATCAAACCTGGCTGAGTCGCGATGTAAGAAGCTTGATTTGGATACATAAAGTAGTGGAGAATCACCAGGAAGTTGAATAAATATCATAGGAGTTAAGATGAAGAAGCTATCCAACTTTCAAATCAAGTGATCCCAGTTTTCCTGTTCGGGAATATGACAAATTCTTCGTTATTCTAATCAAACCAAGATGAATAGCGATTAAAGAAAATTGATTTGAATACATTAAATTGTGGAGAATCACCAGGAAGTTGATTAAATATCATAGGAGTTAAGATGAAGAAGCTATCCAACTTTCAAATCCTGTGATCCCGGTTTTCCTTTTCAGGAATATGACAACTTCTTCGTGATTCCAGTCAAACCAGGCTGAGTCGCGATGTAAGAAGCTTGATTTGGATACATAAAGTAGTGGAGAATCACCAGGAAGTTGAATAAATATCATAGGAGTTAAGATGAAGAAGATATCCAACTTTCAAATCAGGTGATCCCAGTTTTCCTGTTCGGGAATATGACAACTTCTTCGTCATTCTAATCAAACCAGGATGAATAGAGATGTAAGAAGCTTGATTTTGATACATACATTAGTGGAGACTCACCAGGAAGTTGAATAAACTCATAGGAGTTAGGATGAAGAAGCTATCCACTTTCAAATTAGGTGATCCCAGTTTTCCTCTTTGGGAATATGACAACTTCTTCATCATTCTAATCAAAACAGGATGAATCACGGTGTAAGAAGCTTGATTTGGATACATAAAATAGTGGAGACTCACCAGGAAGTTGAATAAATCTCAAAGGAGTTCGGAAGAAGAAACTATCCCACTTTCAAATCAGGTAATTTACGTTTTCCTGTTTGGGAAAATGACAACTTATTTGCCATTCAAATCAAACTAGGATGAATCGCGATGTAAGAAACTTGATTTGGATACATAAAATAGTGGAGACTCACCAGAAAGTTGAATAAATATCATAGGAGTTAGGATGAAGAAGATATCCCACTTTCAAATCAGGTGATCCTGGTTTTCCTGTTTGGGAATATGACAACTTCTTCGTCATTCTAATCAAACCAGGATGAATCGCGACGTAAGAAGCTTGGTTTGGATACATTAAATAGTGGAGACTCCCCAGGAACTTGAATAAATCTCATAAGAGTTAGGATGAAGAAGCTATCCCACTTTCAAAGCAAGAGATCCCAGATTTCCTGTTCGGAAAAATGACAACTTCTTCGTAATACAAATCAAACCTGGCTGAGTCGCGATGTAAGAATCTTGATCTGGCTACATAAAATAGTGGAGACTAACCAGGAAGTTGAATAAATATCATAGGAGTTAGGATGAAGAAGATATCTCACTTTCAAATCAGGTGATCCTAGTTTTCATGTTTGGGAATATGACAACTTCTTCGTCATTCTAATCAAACCAGGATGAATCGGGACGTAAGAAGCTTGATTTGAATACATAAAATAGTGGAGACTCCCCAGGAACTTGAATAAATCTCATAAGAGTTAGGATGAAGAAGCTATCTCACTTTCAAAGCAAGGGATCCCAGTTATTCTGTTCAAGAATATGACAACATCTTCGTAATACCAATCAAACCAGGCTGAGTCGTGATGTAAGACTCTTGATTTGAATACATAAAGTAGTGGAGAATCACCAGGAAGTTGAATAAATATCATAGGAGTTAAGATGAAGATGCTATCCAATTTTCAAATCAAGTGATCCCAGTTTTCCAGTTCGGGAATATGATCACTTCTTCGTCATTCTAATCAAACCAGGATGAATAGCGATGTAAAAAGCTTGATTTTGATACATACATTAGTGGAGACTCACCAAGAAGTTGAATAAACTCATAGGAGTTAGGTTGAAGAAGCTATCCCACTTTCAAATCACGTGATCCCAGTTTTTCTGTTTGGGAATATGACAACTTATTTGTCATTCTAATCATACCAGGATGAATCGCGTTGTAAGAAGCTTGACTTGGATACATAAAATAGTGCAGACTCACCAGGAAGTTAAATAAACCTCAAAGGAGTTCAGATGAAGAAACTATCCCACTTTCAAATCAGGTAATCTGTGTTTTCCTGTTTGGGAAAATGACAACTTATTCGCCATTCTAATCAAACTAGGATGAATCGCGATGTATGAAACTTGATTTGGATACCTAAAATAGTGGAGACTCACCAGGAAGTTGAGTAAATATCATAGGAGTTAGGATGAAGAGGATATCCCACTTTCAAATCAGGTGATCCTAGTTTTCCTGTTTGGGAATATGACAACTGCTTCGTCATTCTAATCAAACCAGGATGAATCGTGACGTAAGAAGCTTGATTTGGAAACATAAAATAGTGGAGACTTCCCAGGAACTTGAATAAATATCATAAGAGTTAGGATGAAGAAGCTATTCTACTTTCAAAGCAACGGATCCTAGTTTTCCTGTTCGGGAATATGACAACTTCTTCGTAATATCAATCAAACCAGGCAGAGTCGCGATGTAAGAATCTTGATTTGGACACATAAAGTAGTGGAGAATCACCAGGAAGTTGAATAAATATCATAGGAGTTAAGATGAAGATGCTATCCAATTTTCAAATCAAGTGATCCCAGTTTTCCTGTTCGGGAATATGAGAACTTCTTCGTCAGTCTAATCAAACCAGGATGAATAGCGATGTAAAAAGCTTGATTTTGATACATAAATTGGTGGAGACTTACCAGGAAGTTGAATAAACTCATAGGAGTTAGGTTGAAGAAGCTATCCCACTTTCAAATCACGTGATCCCAGTTTTCCTGTTTGGGAATATGACAACTTATTTGTCAATCTAGTCAAACCAGGATGAATCGTGATGTAAGAAGCTTGATACGGATACATAAAATAGTGGAGACTCATCAGGAAGTTGAATAAACTCAAAGGAGTTAGGATGAAGAAGCTATCCCACATTCAAATCACGTGATCCCAGTTTGCCTGTTTGGGAATATGACAACTTCTTCATCATTCTAATCAAACCAGGATGAATAGCGATGTAAGTAGCTTGATTTGGATACATAAAGTAGTGGAGACTCACGAGGAAGTTGAATAAATCTCATAGGAGTTAGGATGAAGAAGCAATCACACTTTCAAATTAGGTGATCCCAGTTTTCCTGTTTGGGAATATGACAACTTCTTCGTTATTCTAATCAAACCAAGATGAATAGCGATTAAAGAAAATTGATTTGGATTCATCAAAATTTTGGTAAATAACCTGGAAATTGAACAAATCTCATAGGAGTTAGGATGAAGAAGCTATCCCACTTTCAAATCAAATGATCCCTGTTTTCCTTTTTGGGAATATGGCAACTTCTTTGTCATTCTAGTGAAACCAGGATGAATAGCGATGTAAAAAGCTTGATTTTGATACATAAATTAGTGGAGACTCACCAGGAAGTTGAATAAACTCATAGGAGTTAGGTTGAAGAAGCTATCCCACTTCCAAATCACGTGATCCCAGTTTTCCTGTTCGGGAATATGACAACTTCTTCGTAATTCCAATCAAACATGGCTGAGTCGCGATGTAAGAAGCTTGATTTGGATACATAAAGTAGTGGAGAATCACCAGGAAGTTGAATAAATATCATAGGAGTTAAGATGAAGAAGCCATCAACCTTTCAAATCAAGTGATCCCAGTTTTCCTGTTCGGGAATATGACAACTTCTTCGTTATTCTAATCAAACCAAGATGAATAGCGATTAAAGAAACTTGATTTGAATACATTAAATTGTGGAGAATCACCAGGAAGTTGATTAAATATCATAGGAGTTAAGATGAAGAAGCTATCCAACTTTCAAATCCTGTGATCCCAGTTTTCCTTTTCAGGAATATGACAACTTCTTCGTAATTCCAGTCAAACCAGGCTGAGTCGCCGATGTAAGAAGCTTGATTTGGATACATAAAGTAGTGGAGAATCACCAGGAAGTTGAATAAATATCATAGGAGTTAAGGTGAAGAAGCTATCTTACTTTCAAATCAGGTGATCCCATATTTCCTGTTTGGGAATATGACAACTTCTTCGTCATTCTAATCAAACCAGGATGAAAAGAGATGTTAGAAGCTTGATTTTGATACATACATTAGTGGAGACTCACCAGGAAGTTGAATAAACTCATAGGAGTTAGGATGAAGAAGCTATCCACTTTCAAATTAGGTGATCCCAGTTTTCCTGTTTGGGAATATGACAACTTCTTCGTCATTCTAATCAAAACAGGATGAATCACGGTGTAAGAAGCTTGATTTGCATACATAAAATAGTGGAGACTCACCAGGAAGTTGAATAAATCTCAAAGGATTTCGGATGAAGAAACTATCCCACTTTCAAATCAGGTAATCTGCGTTTTCCTGTTTGGGAAAATAACAACTTATTCGCCATTCTAATCAAACTAGGATGAATCGCGATGTAAGAAACTTGATTTGGATACATAAAATAGTGGAGACTCACCAGAAAGTTGGATAAATATCATAGGAGTTAGGATGAAGAAGATATCCCACTTTCAAATCAGGTGATCCTAGTTTTCCTGTTTGGGAATATGACAACTGCTTCGTCATTCTAATCAAACCAGGATGAATCGTGACGTAAGAAGCTTGATTTGGAAACATAAAATAGTGGAGACTTCCCAGGAACTTGAATAAATATCATAAGAGTTAGGATGAAGAAGCTATTCTACTTTCAAAGCAAGGGATCCTAGTTTTCCTGTTCGGGAATATGACAACTTCTTCGTAATATCAATCAAACCAGGCTGTGTCGCGATGTAAGAATCTTGATTTGGACACATAAAGTAGTGGAGAATCACCAGGAAGTTGAATAAACTCATAGGAGTTAGGTTGAAGAAGCTATCCCACTTTCAAATCACGTGATCCCAGTTTTCCTGTTTGGGAATATGACAACTTCTTCGTCATTCTAATCAAACCAGGTTGAATAGCGATGTAAAAAGCTTGATTTTGATACATACATTAGTGGAGACTCACCAGGAAGTTGAATAAACTCATAGGAGTTAGGTTGAAGAAGCTATCCCACTTTCAAATCACGTGATCCCAGTTTTCCTGTTTGGGAATATGACAACTTATTTGTCATTCTAATCATACCAGGATGAATCGCGTTGTAAGAAGCTTGATTTGGATACATAAAATAGTGGAGACTCACCAGGAAGTTGAATAAACCTCAAAGGAGTTCAGATGAAGAAACTATCCCACTTTCAAATCAGGTAATCTGCGTTTTCCTGTTTGGGAAAATGACAACTTAATCGCCATTCTAATCAAACTAGGATGAATCGCGTTGTAAGAAACTTGATTTGGATACATAAAATAGTGGAGACTCACCAGGAAGTTGAATAAATATCATAGGAGTTAGGATGAAGAAGATATTCCACTTTCAAATCAGGTGATCCTAGTTTTCCTGTTTGGGAATATGACAACTGCTTCGTCATTCTAATCAAACCAGGATGAATCGTGACGTAAGAAGCTTGATTTGGAAACATAAAATAGTGGAGACTTCCCAGGAACTTGAATAAATATCATAAGAGTTAGGATGAAGAAGCTATTCTACTTTCAAAGCAACGGATCCTAGTTTTCCTGTTCGGGTATATGACAACTTCTTCGTAATATCAATCAAACCAGGCTGAGTCGCGATGTAAGAATCTTGATTTCGACACATAAAGTAGTGGAGAATCACCAGGAAGATGAATAAATATCATAGGAGTTAATATGAAGATGCTATCCAATTTTCAAATCAAGTGATCCCAGTTTTCCTGTTCGGGAATATGAGAACTTCTTCGTCAGTCTAATCAAACCAGGATGAATAGCGATGTAAAAAGCTTGATTTTGATACATAAATTGGTGGAGACTTACCAGGAAGTTGAATAAACTCATAGGAGTTAGGTTGAAGAAGCTATCCCACTTTCAAATCACGTGATCCCAGTTTTCCTGTTTGGGAATATGACAACTTATTTGTCATTCTTGTCAAACCAGGATGAATCGCGATGTAAGAAGCTTGATACGGATACATAAAATAGTGGAGACTCATCAGGAAGTTGAATAAACTCATAGGAGTTAGGATGAAGAAGCTATCCCACATTCAAATCACGTGATCCCAGTTTGCCTGTTTGGGAATATGACAACTTCTTCATCATTCTAATCAAACCAGGATGAATAGCGATGTAAGTATCTTAATTTGGATACATAAATTAGTGGAGACTCACGAGGAAGTTGAATAAATCTCATAGGAGTTAGGATGAAGAAGCAATCACACTTTCAAATTAGGTGATCCCAGTTTTCCTGTTTGGGAATATGAAAACTTCTTTGTTATTCTAATCAAACCAAGATGAATAGCGATTAAAGAAAATTGATTTGGATTCATCAAAATTTTGGTAAATAACCTGGAAATTGAACAAATCTCATAGGAGTTAGGATGAAGAAGCTATCCCACTTTCAAATCAAATGATCCCTGTTTTCCTTTTTGGGAATATGGAAACTTCTTTGTCATTCTAGTGAAACCAGGATGAATAGCGATGTAAAAAGCTTGATTTTGATACATAAATTAGTGGAGACTCACCAGGAAGTTGAATAAACTCATAGGAGTTAGGTTGAAGAAGCTATCCCACTTCCAAATCACGTGATCCCAGTTTTCCTGTTCGGGAATATGACAACTTCTTCGTAATTCCAATCAAACCTGGCTGAGTCGCGATGTAAGAAGCTTGATTTGGATACATAAAGTAGTGGAGAATCACCAGGAAGTTGAATAAATATCATAGGAGTTAAGATGAAGAAGCTATCAACCTTTCAAATCAAGTGATCCCAGTTTTCCTGTTCGGGAATATGACAACTTCTTCGTTATTCTAATCAAACAGAGATGAATAGCGATTAAAGAAACTTGATTTGAATACATTAAATTGTGGAGAATCACCAGGAAGTTGATTAAATATCATAGGAGTTAAGATGAAGAAGCTATCCAACTTTCAAATCCTGTGATCCCAGTTTTCCTTTTCAGGAATATGACAACTTCTTCGTAATTCCAGTCAAACCAGGCTGAGTCGCGATGTAAGAAGCTTAATTTGGATACATAAAGTAGTGGAGAATCACCAGGAAGTTGAATAAATATCATAGGAGTTAAGGTGAAGAAGCTATCCAACTTTCAAATCAGGTGATCCCAGTTTTCCTGTTCGGGAATATGACAACTTCTTCGTCATTCTAATCAAACCAGGATGAAAAGAGATGTTAGAAGCTTGATTTTGATACATACATTAGTGGAGACTCACCAGGAAGTTGAATAAACTCATAGGAGTTAGGATGAAGAAGCTATCCACTTTCAAATTAGGTGATCTCAGTTTTCCTGTTTGGGAATATAACAACTTCTTCGTCATTCTAATCAAAACAGGAAGAATCACGGTGTAAGAAGCTTGATTTGCATACATAAAATAGTGGAGACTCACCAGGAAGTTGAATAAATCTCAAAGGAGTTCGGATGAAGAAACTATCCCACTTTCTAATCAGGTAATCAGCGTTTTCCTGTTTGAGAAAATGACAACTTTTTCGCCATTCTAATCAAACTAGGATGAATCGCGATATAAGAAACTTGATTTGGATACATAAAATAGTGGAGACTCACCAGAAAGTTGAATAAATATCATAGGAGTTAGGATGAAGAAGATATCCCACTTTCAAATCAGTTGATCCTAGTTTTCATGTTTGGGAATATGACAACTTCTTCGTCATTCTAATCAAACCAGGATGAATCGCGACGTAAGAAGCTTGATTTGAATACATAAAATAGTGGAGACTCCCCAGGAACTTGAATAAATCTCATAAGAGTTAGGATGAAGAAGCTATCTCACTTTCAAAGCAAGGGATCCCACTTTTTCTGTTCAGGAATATGACAACATCTTCGTAATACCAATCAAACCAGGCTGAGTCGTGATGTAAGACTCTTGATTTGAATACATAAAGTAGTGGAGAATCACCAGGAAGTTGAATAAATATCATAGGAGTTAAGATGAAGATGCTATCCAATTTTCAAATCAAGTGATCCCAGTTTTCCTGTTCGGGAATATGATAACTTCTTCGTCATTCTAATCAAACCAGGATGAATAGCGATGTAAAAAGCTTGATTTTGATACATACATTAGTGGAGACTCACCAGGAAGTTGAATAAACTCATAGGAGTTAGGTTGAAGAAGCTATCCCACTTTCAAATCACGTGATCCCAGTTTTCCTGTTTGGGAATATGACAACTTATTTGTCATTCTAATCATACCAGGATGAATCGCGTTGTAAGAAGCTTGATTTGGATACATAAAATAGTGGAGACTCACCAGGAAGTTGAATAAACCTCAAAGGAGTTCTGATGAAGAAACTATCCCACTTTCAAATCTGGTAATCTGCGTTTTCCTGTTTGGGAAAATGACAACTTAATCGCCATTCTAATCAAACTAGGATGAATCGTGTTGTAAGAAACTTGATTTGGATACATAAAATAGTGGAGACACACCAGAAAGTTGAATAAATATCATAGGAGTTTGGATGAAGAAAATATCCCACTTTCAAATCAGGTGATCCTAGTTTTCCTGTTTGGGAATATGACAACTGCTTCGTCATTCTAATCAAACCAGGATGAATCGTGACGTAAGAAGCTTGATTTGGAAACATAAAATAGTGGAGACTTCCCAGGAACTTGAATAAATATCATAAGAGTTAGGATGAAGAAGCTATTCTACTTTTAAAGCAAGGGATCCTAGTTTTCCTGTTCGGGAATATGACAACTTCTTCGTAATATCAATCAAACCAGGCTGTGTCGCGATGTAAGAATCTTGATTTGGACACATAAAGTAGTGGAGAATCACCAGGAAGTTGAATAAACTCATAGGAGTTAGGTTGAAGAAGCTATCCCACTTTCAAATCACGTGATCCCAGTTTTCCTGTTTGGGAATATGACAACTTGTTTGTCATTCTAATCAAACCAGGATGAATCGCGATTTAAGAAGCTTTATATGGATACATAAAATAGTGGAGACTCACCAGGAAGTTGAATAAACTCATAGGAGTTAGGATGAAGAAGCTATCCCACTTTCAAATCACGTGATCCCAGTTTGCCTGTTTGGGAATATGACAACTTCTTCGTCATTCTAATCAAACCAGGATGAATAGCGATGTAAGAAGCTTGATTTGGATACATAAAGTAGTGGAGACTCACGAGGAAGTTGAATAAATCTCATTGGAGTTAGGATGAAAAAGCAATCACACTTTCAAATTAGGTTATCCCAGTTTTCCTGTTTGGGAATATGACAACTTCTTCGTTATTCTAATCAAACCAAGATGAATAGCGATTAAAGAAACTTGATTTGGATACATTAAATTGTGGAAAATCACCTGGAAATTGAACAAATCTCATAGGAGTTAGGATGAAGAAGCTATCCCACTTTCAAATCAGATAATCCCTATTTTCCTGTTTGGGAATATGACAACTTCTTTGTCATTCTAGTGAAACCAGGATGAACAGCGATGTAAAAGCTTGATTTGATACATAAATTAGTTGAGACTCACCAGGAAGTTGAATAAACTCATAGGAGTTAGGTTGAAGAAGCTATCCCACTTCCAAATCACGTGATCCCAGTTTTCCTGTTCGGGAATATGACAACTTCTTCGTAATTCCAATCAAACCTGGCTGAGTCACGATGTAAGAAGCTTGATTTGGATACATAAAGTAGTGGAGAATCACCAGGAAGTTGAATAAATATCATAGGAGTTAAGATGAAGAAGCTATCCAATTTTCAAATCAAGTGATCCCAGTTTTCCTGTTCGGGAATATGACAACTTCTTCGTCATTCTAATCAAACCAGGATGAATAGCGATGTAAAAGCTTGATTTTGATACATACATTAGTGGAGACTCACCAGGAAGTTGAATAAACTCATAGGAGTTAGGATGAAGAAGCTATCCCACTTTCAAATCACGTGATCCCAGTTTTCCTGTTTGGGAGTATGACAACTTATTTGTCATTCTAATCAAACCAGGATGAATCGCGTTGTAAGAAGCTTGATTTGGATACATAAAATAGTGGAGACTCACCAGGAAGTTGAATAAACCTCAAGGAGTTCTGATGAAGAAACTATCCCACTTTCAAATCTGGTAATCTGCGTTTTCCTGTTTGGGAAAATGACAACTTAATCGCCATTCTAATCAAACTAGGATGAATCGTGTTGTAAGAAACTTGATTTGGATACATAAAATAGTGGAGACACCAGAAGTTGAATAAATATCATAGGAGTTTGGATGAAGAAAATATCCCACTTTCAAATCAGGTGATCCTAGTTTTCCTGTTTGGGAATATGACAACTGCTTCGTCATTCTAATCAAACCAGGATGAATCGTGACGTAAGAAGCTTGATTTGGAAACATAAAATAGTGGAGACTTCCAGGAACTTGAATAAATATCATAAGAGTTAGGATGAAGAAGCTATTCTACTTTCAAAGCAAGGGATCCTAGTTTTCCTGTTCGGGAATATGACAACTTCTTCGTAATATCAATCAAACCAGGCTGTGTCGCGATGTAAGAATCTTGATTTGGACACATAAAGTAGTGGAGAATCACCAGGAAGTTGAATAAACTCATAGGAGTTAGGTTGAAGAAGCTATCCCACTTTCAAATCACGTGATCCCAGTTTTCCTGTTTGGGAATATGACAACTTGTTTGTCATTCTAATCAAACCAGGATGAATCGCGATGTAAGAAGCTTGATTGGATACATAAAATAGTGGAGACTCACCAGGAAGTTGAATAAACTCATAGGAGTTAGGATGAAGAAGCTATCCCACTTTCAAATCACGTGATCCCAGTTTGCCTGTTTGGGAATATGACAACTTCTTCGTCATTCTAATCAAACCAGGATGAATAGCGATGTAAGAAGCTTGATTTGGATACATAAAGTAGTGGAGACTCACGAGGAAGTTGAATAAATCTCATTGGAGTTAGGATGAAAAAGCAATCACACTTTCAAATTAGGTTATCCCAGTTTTCCTGTTTGAGAATATGACAACTTCTTCGTTATTCTAATCAAACCAAGATGAATAGCGATTAAAGAAACTTGATTTGGATACATTAAATTGTGGAAAATCACCTGGAAATTGAACAAATCTCATAGGAGTTAGGATGAAGAAGCTATCCCACTTTCAAATCAGATAATCCCTATTTTCCTGTTTGGGAATATGACAACTTCTTTGTCATTCTAGTGAAACCAGGATGAACAGCGATGTAAAAAGCTTGATTTTGATACATAAATTAGTTGAGACTCACCAGGAAGTTGAATAAACTCATAGGAGTTAGGTTGAAGAAGCTATCCCACTTCCAAATCACGTGATCCCAGTTTTCCTGTTCGGGAATATGACAACTTCTTCGTAATTCCAATCAAACCTGGCTGAGTCACGATGTAAGAAGCTTGATTTGGATACATAAAGTAGTGGAGAATCACCAGGAAGTTGAATAAACTCATAGGAGTTAGGATGAAGAAGCTATCCACTTTCAAATTAGGTGATCCCAGTTTTCCTGTTTGGGAATATAACAACTTCTTCGTCATTCTAATCAAAACAGGAAGAATCACGGTGTAAGAAGCTTGATTTGCATACATAAAATAGTGGAGACTCACCAGGAAGTTGAATAAATCTCAAAGGAGTTCGGATGAAGAAACTATCCCACTTTCTAATCAGGTAATCAGCGTTTTCCTGTTTGAGAAAATGACAACTTTTTCGCCATTCTAATCAAACTAGGATGAATCGCGATATAAGAAACTTGATTTGGATACATAAAATAGTGGAGACTCACCAGAAAGTTGAATAAATATCATAGGAGTTAGGATGAAGAAGATATCCCACTTTCAAATCAGTTGATCCTAGTTTTCATGTTTGGGAATATGACAACTTCTTCGTCATTCTAATCAAACCAGGATGAATCGCGACGTAAGAAGCTTGATTTGAATACATAAAATAGTGGAGACTCCCCAGGAACTTGAATAAATCTCATAAGAGTTAGGATGAAGAAGCTATCTCACTTTCAAAGCAAGGGATCCCAGTTTTCTGTTCAGGAATATGACAACATCTTCGTAATACCAATCAAACCAGGCTGAGTCGTGATGTAAGACTCTTGATTTGAATACATAAAGTAGTGGAGAATCACCAGGAAGTTGAATAAATATCATAGGAGTTAAGATGAAGATGCTATCCAATTTTCAAATCAAGTGATCCCAGTTTTCCTGTTCGGGAATATGATAACTTCTTCGTCATTCTAATCAAACCAGGATGAATAGCGATGTAAAAAGCTTGATTTGATACATACATTAGTGGAGACTCACCAGGAAGTTGAATAAACTCATAGGAGTTAGGTTGAAGAAGCTATCCCACTTTCAAATCACGTGATCCCAGTTTTCCTGTTTGGGAATATGACAACTTATTTGTCATTCTAATCATACCAGGATGAATCGCGTTGTAAGAAGCTTGATTTGGATACATAAAATAGTGGAGACTCACCAGGAAGTTGAATAAACCTCAAAGGAGTTCTGATGAAGAAACTATCCCACTTTCAAATCTGGTAATCTGCGTTTTCCTGTTTGGGAAAATGACAACTTAATCGCCATTCTAATCAAACTAGGATGAATCGTGTTGTAAGAAACTTGATTTGGATACATAAAATAGTGGAGACACACCAGAAAGTTGAATAAATATCATAGGAGTTTGGATGAAGAAAATATCCCACTTTCAAATCAGGTGATCCTAGTTTTCCTGTTTGGGAATATGACAACTGCTTCGTCATTCTAATCAAACCAGGATGAATCGTGACGTAAGAAGCTTGATTTGGAAACATAAAATAGTGGAGACTTCCCAGGAACTTGAATAAATATCATAAGAGTTAGGATGAAGAAGCTATTCTACTTTTAAAGCAAGGGATCCTAGTTTTCCTGTTCGGGAATATGACAACTTCTTCGTAATATCAATCAAACCAGGCTGTGTCGCGATGTAAGAATCTTGATTTGGACACATAAAGTAGTGGAGAATCACCAGGAAGTTGAATAAACTCATAGGAGTTAGGTTGAAGAAGCTATCCCACTTTCAAATCACGTGATCCCAGTTTTCCTGTTTGGGAATATGACAACTTGTTTGTCATTCTAATCAAACCAGGATGAATCGCGATTTAAGAAGCTTGATATGGATACATAAAATAGTGGAGACTCACCAGGAAGTTGAATAAACTCATAGGAGTTAGGATGAAGAAGCTATCCACTTTCAAATCAGGTGATCCCAGTTTGCCTGTTTGGGAATATGACAACTTCTTCGTCATTCTAATCAAACCAGGATGAATAGCGATGTAAGAAGCTTGATTTGGATACATAAAGTAGTGGAGACTCACGAGGAAGTTGAATAAATCTCATTGGAGTTAGGATGAAAAAGCAATCACACTTTCAAATTAGGTTATCCCAGTTTTCCTGTTTGGGAATATGACAACTTCTTCGTTATTCTAATCAAACCAAGATGAATAGCGATTAAAGAAACTTGATTTGGATACATTAAATTGTGGAAAATCACCTGGAAATTGAACAAATCTCATAGGAGTTAGGATGAAGAAGCTATCCCACTTTCAAATCAGATAATCCCTATTTTCCTGTTTGGGAATATGACAACTTCTTTGTCATTCTAGTGAAACCAGGATGAACAGCGATGTAAAAAGCTTGATTTTGATACATAAATTAGTTGAGACTCACCAGGAAGTTGAATAAACTCATAGGAGTTAGGTTGAAGAAGCTATCCCACTTCCAAATCACGTGATCCCAGTTTTCCTGTTCGGGAATATGACAACTTCTTCGTAATTCCAATCAAACCTGGCTGAGTCACGATGTAAGAAGCTTGATTTGGATACATAAAGTAGTGGAGAATCACCAGGAAGTTGAATAAATATCATAGGAATTAAAATGAAGAAGCTATCCAACTTTCAAATCAAGTGATCCCAGTTTTCCTGTTCGGGAATATGACAACTTCTTCGTTATTCTAATCAAACCAAGATGAATAGCGATTAAAGAAACTTAATTTGAATACATTAAATTGTGGAGAATCACCAGGAAGTTGATTAAATATCGTAGGAGTTAAGATGAAGAAGCTATCCAACTTTCAAATCAGGTTATCCCAGTTTTCCTGTTCGGGAATATGACAACTTCTTCGTCATTCTACTCAAACCAGGAAGAATAGAGATGTAAAAGAAGCTTGATTTTGATATATACATTAGTGGAGACTCACCAGGAAGTTGAATAAACTCTTAGGAGTTAGTATGAAGAAGCTATCCCACTTTCAAATTAGGTGATCCCAGTTTTCCTGTTTGGGAATATGACAACTTCTTCGTCATTCTAATCAATCCAGGATGAATCACGGTGTAAGAAGGTTTATTTGGATACATAAAATAGTGGAAACTCACCAGGAAGTTGAATAAATATCAAAGGAGTTCGGATGAAGAAACTATCCCACTTTCAAATCAGGTAATCTGCGTTTTCCTGTTTGGGAAAATGGCAACTTATTCGCTATTCTAATCAAACTAGGATGAATCGTGATGTAAGAAACTTGATTTAGATACATAAAATTGTGGAGACTCACCAGAAAGTTGAATAAATATCATAGGAGTTAGGATGAAGAAGATATCCCACTTTCAAATCAGGTGATCCTAGTTTTTTTGTTTGAGAATATGACAACTTCTTCGTCATTCTAATCAAACCAGGATGAATCGCGATGTAAGAAGCTTGATTTGGATACATAAAATAGTGGAGACTCCCCAGGAACTTGAATAAATCTCATAAGAGTTTGGATGAAGAAGCTATCCCACTTTCAATGCAAGGGATCCCAGTCTTCCTGTTCGGAAAAATGACAACTTCTTCGTAATACAAATCAAACCAGGCTGAGTCGCGATGTAAGAATCTTGATTTGGATACATAAAATAGTGGAGACTAACCAGGAAGTTCAATAAATATCATAGTAGTTAGGATGAAGAAAATATCTCACTTTCAAATCAGTTGATCCTAGTTTTCCTGTTTGGGAATATGACAACTTCTTCGTCATTCTATTCAAACCAGGATGAATCGCGACGTAAGATGCTTGATTTGAATACATTAAATAGTGGAGACTCCCCAGGAACTTGAATAAATCTCATAAGAGTTAGGATGAAGAAGCTATCCCACTTTCAAAGCAAGGGATCCCAGTTTTCCTGTTTGGAAATATGACAACATCATCGTAATACCAATCAAACCAGGCTGAGTCGTGATGTAAGACTCTTGATTTGAATACATAAAGTAGTGGAGAATCACCAGGAAGTTGAATAAATCCATAGGAGTTAAGATGAAGATGCTATCCAATTTTCAATCAAGTGATCCCAGTTTTCCTGTTCGGGAATATGACAACTTCTTCGTTATTCTAATCAAACCAGGATGAATAGCGATGTAAAAAGCTTGATTTTGATACATACATTAGTGGAGACTCACCAGGAAGTTGAATAAACTCATAGAAGTTAGGTTGAAGAAGCTATCCCACTTTCAAATCACGTGATCCCAGTTTTCCTGTTTGGGAATATGACAACTTATTTGTCATTCTAATCATACCAGGATGAATCGCGATGTAAGAAGCTTGATTTGGATACATAAAATAGTGGAGACTCACCAGGAAGTTGAATAAATCTCAAAGGAGTTCGGATGAAGAAACTATCCCACTTTCAAATCAGGTAATCTACGTTTTCCAGTTTGGGAAAATGACAACTTATTCGCCATTCTAATCAAACTAGGATGAATCGCGGTGTAAGAATCTTCATTTGGATACATAAAATAGTGGAAACTCACCAGGAAGTTGAATAAATATCATAGGAGTTAAAATGAAGAAGATATCCCACTTTCAAATCAGGTGATCCTAGTTTTCCTTTTTGGGAATATTACAACTTCTTCGTCATTCTAATCAAGCCAGGATGAATCGTGACGTAAGAATCTTGATTTGGAAATATAAAATAGTGGAGACTCCCCAGGAACTTGAATAAATATATCATAAGAGTTAGGATGAAGAAGCTATCCTACTTTCAAAGCAAGGGATCCTAGTTTTCCTGTTCGGGAATATGACAAGTTCTTCGTAATACCAATCAAACCAGGCTGAGTCGCGAAGTAAGAATCTTGATATGGACACATAAAGTAGTGGAGAATCACCAGGAAGTTGAATAAATATCATAGGAGTTAAGAAGAAGATGCTATCCAACTTTCAAATCAAGTGATCCAGTTTTCCTGTTCGGGAAATGACAACTTCCGTCATTCTAATCAAACCAGGATGAATAGCATGTAAAAGCTTGATTTTGATACATACATTGGTGGAGACTTACCAGGAAGTTGAATAAACTCATAGGAGTTAGGTTGAGTTGTGAAGAAGAAGTATCCCAATTTCAAATCACGTCATCCCAGTTTTCCTGTTTGGGAATATGACAACTTATTTTACATTCTAATCAAACCAGGATGAATTGCGATATAAGAAGCTTGATATGGATACATAAAATAGTGGAGACTCACCAGGAAGTTAAATAAACTCATAGGAGTTAGGATGAAGAAGCTATCCCACTTTCAAATTACGTGATCCCAGTTTGCCTGTTGGGAATATGACAACTTCTTTCGTCATTCTAATCAAACCAGATGAATAGCGATTGTGTAAGAAACTTGATTTGGATAAAAGTAGTGGAGACTCACGAGGAAGTTGAATAAATCTCATAGGAGTTAGGCTGAAGAAGCTATCACACTTTCAAATTAGGTGATTCCAGTTTTCCTGTTTGGGAATATGACAACTTCTTCGTTATTCTAATCAAACCAAGATGAATAGCAATTAAAGAAAGTTGATTTGGACATATTAAATAGTGGAGAATCACCAGGAAATTAAAAAAATCTCATAGGAGTTTGGATGAAGAAGCTATCCCACTTGCAAATCAAATGATCTCAGTTTTTCTGTTTGGGAATATGACAACTTCTTTGTCATTCTAGTCAAACCAGGATAAATAGCGATGTAAGAAGCTTGATTGGATACATAAAATAGGGGAGACTCACCAGGAAAGGGATAAACGCATAGGAGTTAGGATGAAGAAGCTATCCCTTTCAAATCACGTGATCCCAGTTCCTGTTT